>NW_004444206.1:1798453-1804729 GCF_000243295.1 Trichechus manatus latirostris
CTTATGTGTTGTAAACTCTACCACTATGATGAGATTATATGTGATCTCCTCATATGTTATAAATTCTATCACTGTGATGAGGTTATACTGATGAGGTTGACAAGATTAGTGTCTTAATGCAATCTCTTTTGAGATATAAAAGAGAGAAGTGAGCAGAGACACATGGGAACCTCATACGACCAAGAGCACGTGCTGGGAGCAGAGCGTGTCCTTTGGACCTGAGGTTCCTGTGCAGAGAAGCTCCCAGACCAAAGGAAGACTGACGACATGGACTTCTCTCCAGAGCCAACAGAGAAAGTGTTCCCCTAGAGCTGATGCCCTGAATTTGGACTTGTAACCTACTGGACTGTGAAAGAATAAATTTCTCTTTGTTAAAACCATCCGCTTGTGGTATTTCTGTTGGAGCAGCACTAGATGACTAAGACGAGGACCTTCCCCTAGAGCCAACAGATAGAGAAAGGCTTCCCCTAGATGGTGCTATAAATTCAGACTTCTAGCCTCCTGAACAGTGAGAAAATAAATTTCTGTCTGTTAAAGGCAGTCACTTGTGATATTTCTGTTATAGCAGCACTAGATAACTAAGACAGTATGCATCTTCTCATTTTTATGAAAAGGAAAGGGTGTATATACAAAATATGCATACACAAATGCAAAGGCTTTTATATGCATAGAAAACTAATAGAAAGTGAAATAAAAATACTGTTCACAGTGGTTGACTCTGGGTAGGGTGTGGTTGACTCTAAGGTATCTGAAGTGAAATCATAATAAGATTTTATTATGAAAAAAATCAAACATATACAAAAGCAGAAAGAAGTGTTTAATGACCTCTTACCACCAGTTCAACAATTATCAATGTATGGTCAATATTGATTCACCTAAACCTACACCCATTTCCCTTACTTCTACCCCTAAGAATTTTTTGTAATCAAATCTGAAACATCATATCATTTCATCTATAAACATTTCAGTGTATATCCTTTCAGGATAAACCTCTCAAGAATAAGAACTCTTTTTAAAAAAGAACAAGTCATGGTACTATTATCACATTTACAATATAACAACGATTCCTTAATATCATTGGATATGTAGTCAATACTCACATTTACTAAACTGTCTCAAATTTTATATTTTATTCTCAACAACTTCTTTTAATATATAGGTTTTCCTTCCCTCTCCCTTGGTTCACCCCCCTTATGATCTATATGTGAGAAAACACTGTTATTTGTCCTGCTGAATTTCTCATATTCCAGATCTTGCTGATTGCATCCGTATTGTGTCATTTAACACGTTCTTATGTCTTTTCTATTCTTTTTAAATAAGCAGTTAGATCTAGAGGCATGATCAGATTCAAATCTTTGTTCGTTGTGCTTGTTTTGTTTTGGCAAGATTCCTTCATAGGTAATACTGTGTACATCTGTCAAGAGTACCTAACATTTGATTGTATCTCTTCATGTGATGTTAGCAACCATTGATGATCAATGCCTATTTTAAGTGCATTATTTCATTAGGAGTTTCCAAATGGTGAAATTCTGATTTTATCAATCCTTCTGCATTAGCTGTAATACTTCTTTAAATTACTTCTACAAAGAGAAACTTCTACTCACAAATTAATTAAAGCTTTTAAGGTGCAGTGCATTTAAAATAACAGGATAAATGCTTAATAATTCCATCCCATTATTTCCTCTTTTTCATTAGTGTTAGTAACAAGAGATACAAGTATCTACCTATACCTGTATTATATTTTATATTAAAATAGCTGAATAAACCCCCCAAAATTAAATGGTTACCTATAGAGAAAGGGAGGAACAGGATGAGAGAATTGGAATAGAAGCTAGATTTCTCTGAATTTAATATTGTATTATAGATTTGATTTGGAAGTATATGATTATTTTATATACTTATAAAAAGAAGTTATAAAAAATAGTCCCTAAAACCAAATATATCTCTATATGAAGTTGTGGACATAACCAACCAGAAAGTAATTATTTTAAATGACTTAAAATCACATAATTTGCAGTTGCATCTTTTGTGTCATATACTCTAAGGACAAAAAATAGAAAAAGAAAAAAACTTCAAGAAATATTTAAATGTTTCAGTGATCACATTGTTGGTGGTAGTGTTGGTGTTGTTATCTTGAGATGATTGTAAGTGGTTTGTGGGATAAAGCAATGGATCATGATTTTGCTGCTGTTGAAGGCCAACATTTTCAGTGTGAGATGTAAGGTGAAGAGGTTAAATAAAAACCCCATAGTATTGAATATGAGTTGGCATGTCCATATAAATTCATGATGTATTTTATCATATATGTATATATTTTTATATTTATTTCCTAGCTTCAGCCACTGAAAAACCTAGAAATGATCAACAATCCAATAACCATGAGCACTACTAGTCCCCTGGTTGTCAGTTACTTTTCCACTAAAAGGAAGGAGGGCTCATTACAGGTGTGGAGCTTTTTTTCACACAGCGATATGTGCTATAGAGAGAGCTATTCATCACCCCTTTATACAGCCACAAACTACTGCATTGTGTAGCTCTACCATGCTCTAGTCGAGTCACATTTTGATGGAAATTTGGTTGTTTCTGGTTTTTTGACTATTGCAAATAGTGCTACAATGATAGACTCACTTTTCTATTGCAATACTGCATGACTGTTTGGCTTCTAGTTTTGTTTGTGTGCTTTTTGCTATTTTATATATTTTTTGCCCATTAAAAAAAGTTTTTAGAAAGACTAGCAACAACATGAGTGAGATTGAGACTGGAGACGCTGGTGAGACAGGAGACAGGAAACAAAGTTAGCAGGAGATTGTAGGCATTCAGGTGAGAGTAGAGCAGACCAGCACTACAGCAATGGCAGTGACATTACAGAGGAGAGGAGGGGCCAGACCTGAGAGATATTTAGAAACAGAATTCCAGGGGCCTAGAGACTGGTTAGGGAACCCTGGTGGCTCAGTGGTTAAGTGCTCGGCTGCTAACCAGAAAGTCGGCAGTTGGATCCCACCAGTTGCTCCACAGAAGAAAGATGTGGCAGTCTGCTTCCAAAAAGATTACAGCCTTGGAAATTCTATGGGGCATTTCTATTCTGTCCTATGGGGTCACTCTGAGTAGGAATCTACTCAGTAGTATTGGGTTTGGTTTTGGGTTTAAAGACTGGCTAAATGCAAGGCCTGAGGGAGGAGATCTATAAGTCAGACATTTGCCTGTGGGAAGTTGACAATCACCAGAAAATACAGAAGGCTGAGGGAAGCATGATGAGTTCTTAGAATTTTACATTTGAAAGGCCTTTGGGACAACCAAGGGAAAATGTTGAGCTACCAGAAATGGGTAGAACTATACGCCTGACTTCTCAGCATATAGGTGTGGCCATATCCATGAGAATTGATGAGTTTGTGCCAGAATCATAAGGAAAATTTATATTTATTTATCAATATAAATATATATTTATGTAATATATAAAACCAAATCCACTGCCATCAAGTCAATTCTGACTCAGCAATCCCACAGGGTTTCCAAGGCTATAAATCTCTATGGAAGCAAACTGCCACTTCTTTCTCCCATGGAGCTACTGGTGGTTTCGAACCACCAACCTTTCAGTTAGCAGTCAACTGCTTTAACCACTGAACAACCAGGGCTGTATATATGTACATACATATGTGTGTGTGTGTGTGTGTGTGTGTGTGTGTGTGTGTGTGTGTGTACGTTCGCACTGGTAGTCCCAACTTACAACGGGGTTTTTTTCCAATGACTCTGTAGTAAATCGGTTCTGACCCAAGTCAAATACCTCATTTTTTTTTGTTAGTTTTCATTATTATTTCCTTTTATTATCAGTATCTTTATAAATCCAATCTTTATTTGTCTTTGGGGGTTGGAAATATTACATATAAACTTACAGATATCGTTTAATACATACACACATAGATAAAAAAATACACAAATCATAAAAATTTACTCCAATGATGAAGAAGAGTTGGACGATGTTGGCATTTTGTCAGTTGCTGTAATAAGTCCACTTGTGGAAGATTCTGGATCATCTGGATTATCCCTGGTTATGGGGATGGCGTTTCTAGACAGAAAATTAGCAAGAGTTGTCTATATGGTTCTTGTATTTTTTTCTTCATATACTTCACAGTAACATCTCACTGCTTCATGAAACTGCCTATCAACTTTAGCAAAGCAATTAGCATTTTGGTCTATTTTTTCAAGCAACTGAAGCTCCTGGTTTAGTTTAGAAAACAAAATCCATTTGATAGTGTTTTGAACAGTAAATCGTAAAATTGAACATCTTCAATTGAACATCTGAGAATAACATCAGCAAATTATGCTCTGCAACATTATATGTAGTACATATTACTAATGATAAGATGTACAAAGAAAAAAGATGATCGTAAGTGCGGCTCATCATAACTTGAATATGTTGTAAGTCGGGGACTACTTATACACACACACATAGAGACATGCTGAGTGTGTGTGGTTAATTTAACTGTTTATTGTGGACATTTTAAAACATATACAAAAGAAGAGATACAATGAATCCCTAATATCTATTACCCAGTTTCAATAATTACCAATAAATTACCAATCTTATTTCATCTACCCTCCCAAATATCTTTTAAGTATTTTAAGCCAAATACCAAAATGCTATATTTTGTATCTCTAACAGATGAGGATCATTTTCTTATTCTTACAACCACAAAACCATGATCATACCTAACAATGTTAACAGTAATTCCTTAATATCATCAAGTAGCCAGTTTATGTTCAAGTTCCCTGTTCGTTCCTTCCCACAATATGTATTTAGTTGATTGTATATTCATGTTACTTTGAGTCTCTTATATCCTGTAAACTGGTAGTTAAATCGAGAGGTAATTTTTTTTTGCAAGAATATTTTGTAAATGTTAATATATCTAACAAGCACATCATATATGCCATATGGGGCAGTTCTACTCTGTCCTATAGAGTCGCTATGAGTCGGAATCAACTCAATGGCAATGGATTTGGTTTTGATTTTTATCTCATTTTTAGTATTGTTAAGATTGAAAGGTGTCATCCAGCCATCCATTCACTATAAAATTCCCCTTCAACCTTCCACCTAATGGATATTTGCCAACCATTAGCAAATATTTCCTAGAAGCATTATTGCCTATCGATTGCAAAATGTCATTCTTTCTTCATTTATTTACTAGAATTTTTCTATCAAAAAAAGCTGTCACTCATCAACTATTTGGTTGTTCTGAATTTCAGTTTGTGTAGCAGAAACAGATAAGTGTTTAACTTTTTTTTTTTTTTTTAACTTTATCTACCAATTTCAGAAAAACGAGTTGGCACCCTAGCAATCCTAAATTTGACCACTGAGGTTTTTTGTTTTGTTTTTTAAGTATTTTTATTATTTTTTAACATATTTGATGTGTTTCAATCCATCGTAGTCATAACATTTGTTGGTTCTTTGTAATGTTCCAAGTGTCCCTTCTTTTGCCAGTGGGAGTCTATTGCCAGTACTGTTGAATACTATACCATTTTGACATAATGCCACTTTTTGTACATTTCCTGCCGCTGGCCTAGAATCAGCCATTTAGCCAAAAGCCCTGGTTCGTTTTAGTGGTAAATTGAATTTAGAAATCACAGTCTGAATGCTAGAGGTGCTAATTGCTAAAAGGTTGTAATTGCTTGTAAGACTTTTCCAGTGGACAGAGCCAGTAAAAGTGTATTTTTTAAATTTTTTGTATCATACTTTAGATGAAGGTATATAGAACAAATAGTTTCTCATTAAACAGTCAGTATACATATTGTTGTATGACATTGGTTAACAATCCAACGATATGTCAACACTCTCCCTTCTCGACCTTGAAGGACCTTTTCTTTTGGCGAAAATATACATAGCCAAAGTTACACCATTTCAAAAGTTTCTACATGTACAGTTCAGTGACATTGATTACATTCTTCCAGTTGTGCTGCTGTTCTCACCATCCTTTTCCAAATTATTCCATCACCATTATCTTAAACTCACTGCCCCCTAGGCTTCCCATCAAACCTTTTGAGTTGCTGTTGTCAATTTGATCTCACATAGATAATTCTTTTTTTTTTTTTTGTACCTTAGATGAAGGTTTGCAGAATAGTTTCTCATTAAATAGTTAGTACACGTATTGCCCTACGACAATGGTTAACAACCCCACAACACATCAACACTGTCCCTTCTCAACCTTGGGTTCCCTATCACCAGCTTTCCTGTCCCCTCCTGGCTTCTAGTCCTTGCCCCTGGACTGCTATGCCTCATTAGCC
>NW_004444206.1:1805157-1810592 GCF_000243295.1 Trichechus manatus latirostris
CACCACAGTAGAATGTAGAACATTTTCTTTATAAACTGTGTTATGCCAATTAAGCTAGATGTTCCCTGACACCATGGTCCCCACAGCCCTCGGCCTAACAATTTGATTCCTCAGGGAGTTTGGAAGTATCTATGGAGCTTCCATGACCTTTCTTTGTACAAATTGTGCTGGCTTCCCCAGTATTGTGTACTGTCTTACCCTTCACCAAAGTTAAAAGTGTATTTTTTTTTTTGTTTAGAAATAAATAATATGATCACACATATTTTTAATTCAAGGACTACATTTTGTCTGTGACAGCTTGCATGTTGGTGTGATGCCAGCGGTATTTCACAAATACCAGCAGGGTCACCCATGGTAGACAGGTTTCAGTGAAACTTCCAGACTAAGACAGACTAGGAAGAAGAACTTGGTGATCTACTTCTGAAAAAATTAACCACTGAAAACTGTATGAATAGCAGCAGAACATTGTCTGATATAGTGCTGGAAGATGAGCCCCTCAGATTGAAAGGCGCTCAAAATATGAATGGGGGAAGAACAGCCTCCTCAAAGTAGAGCTGACCTTAATGGTGGATGAAGTCAAACTTTTGGGACCTTCATTTGCCAATGTGGCACCACTCAAAATGAGATGAAACAGCTGCAAACATCCATCAGTAATTGGAACATGGAATGTATGACATATGAATCAACCAAAATTGGAAGTTGTCAAAAAATGGAATGCATAAACACTAATATCCTAGGCATTAGAGAGCTGAAATGGACTAGTATTGGCTATTTTGAATGGTGTTGCACTTATTGTCAAAAAGAACATTTCAAGATCTATCCTGAAGTACAATGCTGTCAGTGATAGGATAATATCGATAGACCTACCGGGAAGACCAGTTAATCTGATTATTATTTAAATTTACACACCAACCACTAAGGCCAAAGACGAAGAAACTGAAGATTTTTACCAACTTCTACAGTCTGAAATTGATGAAACATGCAATCAAGACGCATTTATAATTACTGAGGATTGGAATGCAAAAGTTGGAAATGAATAAGGATTGGTAGTTGGAAAATACGGCCTTGGTGATAGAAATGACAGTTGAGATTGAATGATAGAATTTTTGCAAGACCAATGACTTCTTCATTACAAATACCTTTTTTCAACAAAATAAATAGCAATTATACCCGTGGACCTCGCCAGAGGGAATATACAGGAATCAAACTGACTACATCTGTGGAAAGAGATGATGGAAAAGCTCAATATCATCAGTCAGAACAAGGCCAGGGGCCAACTGTGAAACAGACCAACAGTTGCTTATATGCAAGGTGAAGTTGAAGTTGAAAATTAGAACAAGTCAACGAGAGCCAAAGTACGACCTTGAGCATATCCTACCTGAATTTAGACACCATCTCAAGAATAGATTTGACGCATTGAACACTAATGACTGAAGACCAGATGAGTTGTGGAATGACACCAAAGACATTATACATGAAGAAAGCAAGAGGTTATTAAGACAGGAAAGAAAGAAAAAGACCAAAACATATAACAGAAGAGACTCTGAAACTTGCTCTTGAACGTAGAGTAGCTAAAGAGAAAGGAAGAAATGATGAAGTAAAAGAGCTGAAAAGAAGATTTCAAAGGGCAGCTCCAGAAGACAAAGTAAAGTATTGCAATGTAATGTGCAAAGACCTGGAGATAGAAAGCCAAAAGGGAAGACCACGTTCAGCATTTGTCAAGCTGAAAGAACTGAAGAAAAAATTCAAGCCTCAAGTTGCAATACTGAAGGATTCTATGGGGGAAATACTAAACAACACAGAAAGCATCAAAAGAAGACGGAAGGAATACAGAGTCACTGTGCCAAAAAGAATTGGTTGACATTCATTTCCGGAGGTAGCATATGCTCAAGAACCGATGGTACTGAAGGAAGAGATCTGTCAATTTGGCTGGGCCATGATTCTGAGTGGTTTGGCAATTATGATGTAGTTCGGTAGTTGCATCATGATGTGATCATTTCCATGATGAGATTTAATATAATGTGATCACCTCCAAGATGGGATCTGCTGTGAGTAGCCAATCAGGTGAAAGGGAGTGTCCTTCGGGGTACAGCCTGCATCCAATACATAAGTGGCCTCTCTGGCAAGACTTGGC
Source organism: Trichechus manatus latirostris (assembly GCF_000243295.1). NCBI lineage: Eukaryota > Metazoa > Chordata > Mammalia > Sirenia > Trichechidae > Trichechus > Trichechus manatus. The sequence goes on from NW_004444206.1 coordinate 1,807,292, forward strand.
AGCTTTTGTTGGCTCTGGATCCTGCAGCTGGCTCCTGTGGGTCTGACCTCCTGTTCCTGGGGCTTGAGCTAGTAGCTTAGCTGCCATCTTGCCTGCCAATGTTGGGATTCATTGACCTTCACAGTTTGTGAGCAAGAGCCTTGCTGTCTGACTTGCCAGTCTTGGGTTCGCTAGCCCCTGCAGCCACGGATTTGGGACGTTCCAGACTCTACAACCGCATGAGCCATTTCCTTGCTATAAATCTCTCTCTATATATATTTATACACTTTACTGGTTTTGCTTCTCTAGAGAACCCAGCTGCCTTAGGCTGGGTTTTCCAGAGAAGCAAAACCAGTAAAGCATATAAATAATATATATAAGATTTATAGCAAGGAAATGGCTCACACAATTGTAGAGGCTAAACATCCCAAGTTCATGGATCAGGATAGAGGCCTCTCCCAGTTCACAGAGCAACAGAAGCTGGTGAACCCAAGGTCGGCAGGTCAGAGAGGGGCTACTGCCTCACAGGCTGTGAAGGTCAATGAATTCCAAGATCAGCAGACAAGACCGCAAGGTTTCTCCTGATTCAAGTAGCTGCAGGGGCTGGCGAACCCAAGGTCAGCAGGTTGGGGAACTGGACTCTTGCTCGCAGGCTGAGAAGTTTGACAAATTCCAAGATCAACAGGTAAGCTGCTAGCTCAAGTCCCAAGAACAAGAGGTGAGACAAGAGGCAGCTGCTGAGTCTGGAACAAGCCAAAAACCTTGGCAAGGTGAGCAGGCAGAAGGTAACTGACAGAAGGCAGAGAGAGATGAACTGAGGGGGTGGTAAGCTGCCACAGGCCCCGCCTCCACCAGTACCACTCAGCACATTCCATCATGGGGGTGATCACAACATTATACAGCTGCTAAAACACTGAGAATAATGGCCTAGCCAAGTTGACATATAATCTAAATCATCACACCAACCTAAGACAAATTCCAAACTGCACTGAAGGCATTGGCAAAAAACAACGCTCCAGGACTTGAGGCAATACCAACTGAAATGTTTCAGCAAACAGATGCAGCACTGGAGGTGCTCACTCATCCATGCCAAAAAATTTGGAAGACAGTTACCTGGCCAACCGACTAAAAGAGATCCATATTTGTAGCCATTCATTCCAAAGAAAGTTGATCCACCAGAATGCAGACATTATTGAACAATATCATTAATATCACCCACAAATAAAATTTTGCTGAAGATCTTCCAAAAGTGGTTGCTGCAGTACATTGACAGGGAACTGCCAGAAATTCAAGCCGGATTCAGAAGAGGACATGGAATGAGGGATATCATTGCTGATGTCAGATGGATCTTGGCTGAAAGTAGAGAATACCAGAAAGATGTTTACCTGTGTTTTACTGACTATGCAAAGGCATTCAACTGTGTAGATCATAACAAATTATGGATAACATTAAAAGAATGGGAGTTCCAGAACACTTAATTATGCTCATGAGGAACCTATACTTAGACCAATAGGCAGTCTTTTGAACAGAACACAGGATACTGCGAGGTTGAAAGTCAAGAAAGGTGTGTGTCAGGGTTGTATCCTTTCACCATACTTAATCTGTATGCTGAGCAAATAATCCAAGAAGCTGGACTATACGAAGACGATCAGGGCATCAGGATTGGAGGAAGACTCATTAACAACCCGTAATATGCTGATAACACAACCTCGCTTCCTGAAAGTGAAGAGGACTTGAATCACTTACTGATGAAGATCAAAGCCCACAGCCTTCAGTGTGGATTACACCTCAACATAAAGAAAACAAAAATCCTCACAACTGGACCGATAAACAAATTCATGATTAAGGGAGAAAACATTGAAGTGGTCAAGAATTTCAGATTACTTGGATCCACAATCAACACCCATGGAAGCAGTAGTCAAGAAATCAAAGGACGCATTGCTTTGGGCAAATCTGCTGCAAAAGACCTCTTTAACGTGTTGAAAAGCAAAGATGTCACCTTGATGACTAAGGTATGCATGACTGAAGCCACGGTATTTTTAATAGCTTAATATGCATGTGAAAGCTGGACAATGAATAAGGAAGAATGAAGGAGAATTGATGCCTTTGAATTACGGTGTTGGCAAAGAATATTGAATATACCATGGACTGCCAGAGGAACGAACAAATCTATCTTGGAAGAAGTACAGCCAGAACGCTCCTTAGAAGGAAGGATGGCGAGACTTCATATCACATACTTTGGACATGTTATCAGGAGGAACCAATCCCTGGAGAAGGACATCATGCTTGGTAAAGTAGAGGATCACTGAAAAAGAGGTAGACCTTCAATGAGATGCATTGACACAGTGGCTGCAACAATGGGCTCAAGGATAATGATTGTGAGGATGGCGCAGGACCCGGCAGTGTTTCATTCTGTTGTACATAGGTCGCTAAGAGTCGGAACCAACTCCACGGCACCTAACAACAATCCTGACCTTGACTCAGTTATTATTTCCCTCCCACTGTCTCACTTCCTGAGGTTTCCTTCTTCCTTCTCATTGCTTCACTCCACGATACACACATCCTTCTTCATTCACTCTACAGGAAAAGCACCACCAACACAAATGCCGCGGTGAGTCACAGATCTTTTACTACAGGTTTGACAATAATGGAGGTGGGGTTACAATATAGAACGTCAGAGGCAGTGAAGAGAGGGCCCTGGGCACCATGGGAGCTGCGGCAAGAGCACCAGAGTAGGGAGGAGAGGAGGGCGAGCAGCGGGTGCAAAGGCCCTGAGGCACGCCCAGCTTGAGGACGGGCAGGGAAGCTGCAAGGGTGGATGGCTAGATGGACTAATACCCGCTGGGCAAAGTGACTCAAGAAACACTACATAAACTAGCCTCGAAAGTTCATTGCTCAGCAACGAATGTGTTTAAAGATGCAGAGGTAAAACTAGACTTCTGAGAACCCTTCAGTGAGTTGTTTTTTTTTTTAAAAATTAAATTCATTATCACTTGACATAATTTCGAAGGCTGTACACACTGGACTAGTAAACGGAGGCATGGTGTCGCTCAGGTTCATTTTGGATGAGCTGGCCGGAGAGCAAAACAAATTCCATGTTTCTTTCACTCTAGACCTCAGAAATTCAACAAGACCCCCAAATAACAGCTACACTCAGCCTCCCATTTTATGCAGGCACAGGCGGCACGGAACACCGCGGGCAAGCGTTCGTGGGCCCCACCCGGGCCCGGGCGCCGACGGAACCCGGGAACATAGCCTTCCCGCCGCGGCCAGCCTTCCCGGCTCCACCCCTTCCGCCTGCGCCCGGGCTGCCCGCCCAGCC
>NW_004444206.1:1810807-1872358 GCF_000243295.1 Trichechus manatus latirostris
GTGCCGGGCCGCTGCGGGCCGGGGGACGCGCGAGATCTGGGCCGGGGTCAGAGGTGAGCGAGTGCTTCCCGGCGGCGCTCGGGAGTCCCGACCCCGCGGGAGGAGGACGGTGTTTCCGGGCACCCGGCGGGCCGGGCCGGCGGTCGGGGCAGCCCCTGTGGCGGCGGATGCCTGCTTGTTCTTTCGTGGTGTAGCTAAGCCGCGCTGTAAATTTTTGTTTGGACTTGGTGGTTCCAGTTACAGGTATTTCCGGGAACTCGCCAGAATTTTGCGTAGCGCTTCTCTGGGGGCGGGTTTCTTGGTGTCCATGTTGAATAAAGGCCGTTCGCTCGGCTGTGGAGTTGCGGCGTTTTGCAGGTAAACCATAAGTTGGTACAAAAGCTTGTGCAGTTAGAGGAGACTCAAGTCGATTAGGGATATGAGGGCAACTGCAAATAGCGACATTTGGAATTGGATTAATTGCTGGTCCTCGCCGTGGTTACCGCGAGTTCTGAGGTGAACTTGGCGAATAGCTGCGCCTGGAAGCCATCTCGTCACCACCGCAGAGCGAGGGGCTGCTGTTCCTGAATACCAAGCCCCAAAGTCCCAAAATAGAAAGTGATTAGCAAGATTTTCGGAGATGGGCTGTACGATGTAATTATGGTTGATAAGTATGCTGTAAAGTTAGGTCAAAATTAAGAAAAAAAAGTTTATATTAGTCTCAGCAGAATTGGGTCTTTAAGTGGTTTGGTTTAAAAACCTAAAAACGGGTAACAATTTCGGTGGTCTGGAGGTTATATTAATATGCTAAGATTTACTAAAAAGAATCTAAGTAAAAACTGAGAGGTCTGCATTTCTGATTGTTTAATCTTGGGAAGGTTACTCGTTTTGAGCCTCTTCCGTAAAATAGAGAAGGTGATGATAATGACTGGTTTTCTCATAGGGTCCTATTAAATTCTCTGTCCAGTCAGAATGCTTGGGTTGTAAGTGGCATGTGAAGTTAGTTACTGGTACTTTTCTGTAGTGCTTAGGTAAAGTTCCTAAGCCTCTCCCAATTTAGTGACGCCAAATCAAATTTTAAAGTCATCACATTTTGCTTGTACATATTTTGTCTTCGGCTTTAGATTTGGTGGTCAGAAATTGTTCAGATTACCTAAATTCAGCTTAAACTCCTATGAGCTCTGCGAGGGTGAGGCTAATGCTTTTTTTTAGTTTGTTTTTTTTTTTATTCCTGGAACCTAGCACGGTGAATATCTTGCATTAGGCGCTCAGCCCATGCTGTTTTTTGGTCGTTTTCTTCTTTACTTTTTCTTTCTTTTCCTTTTTTTGAACCTAAATTAGGAAAACCTTAGCTTTGGGTTCATCAGAAACAAAACAAAGCAAAACAGTTTTACACAGAAAATCTTGTTTCCTGTCACTAGAAAATTACGCTTTAGCTCAGCTGCGTAGTTCACGAGGGTAGTTACAAGGAGTTGAGTAAAGAATTAGATTGGAAATTAGCTTTATTTACCATCACTCTTGGACCAAACATGTACCTTCTGAGGATATAGCTAAATGTGACAGGGTAACACTGATACTCCAGTTACAAAACTGGTCTTTGACATGGCAGTAAATTTGATTAAATTGGGAAGCTTTAAAAATACTGATCGGTGGGCCCCACCCAAGACCAATTAATCACAATCTCTGAGGGTGGAGTGGGGCATGGACTTCCCACTTTCTAAAACTCCCGAGTTAGACTGTTGTGTAGCCAGGATGAGAATCCCTGTGTTAGAGGAAAGAGATATTTCAGAAGTATATCTAGGTTGCTTGAGGAGGGAAAGGGTTATAGAGACTGGAGCTTCCTCTGGAAAATGTAGACTGAGGTGTTTAGGGGCGTATTATTAGAGGGCTTTTTATCAGCAGGTATGATGACTACACAGTGAACAAGGCCGGTGGGCAGGCTGTTGTTAATAGTCCAGAGGAAAAATGATGAGCAGCAAAAGAACGGTACAAGGAACGGTACAGAGAAGAGATTTAAAAAACCGTTTTGAAGTATGTCTTAGTTACCAAGTGCTGCTGTAACAAATACCATAAGTGGATGGCTTTAACAGACAAATTTATTTTCTCACATTCTGTTTCCTGCCTGTAGATTTCCAAGACGCAGACACCATTTTCGTTCTTTCTGTCTCCTTCAGATTAAGCTGATGGGTTTTCTGCTGTGTTAGTTGGTTAGATCCATCAGTACAGGTGTAATTTTTTTAACAAAAGATTGTGTAGCCATGTCCTTGGTGAGCATTCCAGGAGTTTGTTCAATAGAATTTTCTAAATCTTTAATTTTTTTTCCATTTTGCACAGTTCATTTTTAAGTCTGTTTCTTTCCTTTCACATTTTAATATAAGCAGCAAGGAGAAACCGCGTGGCTCCTTTAAGATCTTGCTTAGAAATCTCATCAGCCAGATACCTAAGTTCATCACTTAAAAGTTCTACCTTCCACCAAACATTTGAACATAATTCAGACAAGTTCTTTGCTAGTACATAAAAATCATTGCCTTTCCTCCATTGTCGAATCACATGTTCATCATTTTTTTCTAAAGCCTTACCAGAAGTACGTTTAACGTGCACATTTCTAGCAACATTCTTGTTGCTGGCGCCGCCACGTGTATATTCTCTAAGATGATAGAGACTTTTTCTGTAGTTCTCGCTTCCTTCTGAACCCGGAATTGCCTTTGATATCCATAATTGTACCAGCAGTCTCTTCAGGGCAATCTGGGGTTTTACTGTTAGGCACCTTAAAACTTTTCCTGCCTCTACTCGCTACCCAATGCCAAAACCACTTCCACATTGTAGGTATTTGTTAGAACAGCACCCCACTCTTCCGGTACCAAATCCTGTCTTAGTTATCTAGTGCTGTGATAACAGAAATACCACAAGTGAATGGCTTTAATAAATAGAAATTTATTTTCTCACAGTTAAGGAGGCTAGAAGTCTGAATTCAGGGTGCCAGCTCTAGGGGAAGGCTTTCTCTCTGTGTGCTCTGGAGGAAGGTCCTATCTCTTCAGCTTCTGCTTTCTGGTTCCTTGGAGATTTCCATGTGTCTTGACATCTGTTTTACCCCATCTCTGTTCACTTGCTTGCTTGTTTACTCTCTCTCTTATATCCCTGAAGAAGTTGACTCAAGATACTCCCTATCCTAATCTTGCCTCATTAACGTAACAAAGACAGCCCGTTCCAAAATGGGATTATAACTACAAGCATAGAGGTTGGGATTTACAACACATTTTTGGGGAAGTAATTCAGTCCATAACAAGGTACGATTTATAGAACTTTATGGCCAGTTGAAATAGTATTTTACTCTCGAAGGATCTATAAACTGAATTTTCGATTTACAGTTTCTTATATCTGCAGAAGTTGTAAACAAACGTACTTTCCAGTAGAGTTATTTTACGTAGGAGTTTTTGGGGAAAGATGTGCTTTTCTCTAAAGGAACCTGTATTGAGATATTTCCTCTCTTTCTCTCCAGTGATGTTAAATATTTTTGAAGAATGTGATGATTTTAACTTGCAAACTGCATTCTGCTCTACCTAGTTCAAACTGTACTTTTCAGGAATGAACAGATAGATTTTGGTACATAAATTTTATGGGAACAGATTTTTTAAAGTATGTTAAAAATGTACATGCCTCAAGTAATTTTCCTTGTTAATTACTAAGTAATCTCATTTCCCTCTTTGTTTAGTCTTATGTTAATATGAGGTTTTTGTTGTTTTTGCTTTTACAGTACTATAAGATTGATGTTTAAAGATATGATTTCCACCCCACTTCATCAACGCACATAAATTTTCTCTTCTTTTTGGACTCCAATTTTGTACCACAATGGTAAGCTACAACTCAGTAGTTCCAAATTTGTGTTTTGGAAGCGTGTTAGAATGTTCTCTTCTTTCATCTCCATGGAAATATTTGTATAATAGATACAGAAATACTTTTGTAAATTGTACAGGTTTCTCTAACTGGGAAATTACTTAATAGTCACATAGTCTTCTCTACAAAATGCGATGCTCATCTTGCAAGTCAGTGTTGTAATTAAATTATATGTAATTTACACACATAGTCCATCTGTCTTCATGAAATATTAAAAAAAAATTTAATTCTGTGTACTTTATCAAAGTCCAAATCCTTGGCAAGGCAGATGAGTATAAATACAAATAGTTTTGTGGAGCACAGTTTTCTCATATTTTACAATTTCTCTGTAATTTTCTTTTTAATTTAAGAACGAACATTTTTTACTATTTATCTCTTGATTGCCTAACACATACATGTTAAGCCACAGCAGTGCTGGCCTTTCTCCCATGGCATATTTCTGTTTACTGACTTGCAGTCACCAGATGTACTGAAGACCAGGCATTAAGTTTTGCCATTAAAAAAGGAAAAACTTACTTTCTAATGTTTTAAAGAGGAAGGAGCATTTGAGTGTGAGAGAATTAAGTGACCATTGACCAAACCTTGGAAAACACACATCCTTCTTCTCCTCTTGGAATCTTGCATATCTCCTCCTCCCCTGTTTCAGAAAAGTGGAGCTATCAGTGTAGGGTTCTGTCTCCTTATGTTTTACACTCTTGTTACCTTGTCATTTCCCTCTTAAGTATTTGAAGGAGATTGTGAGTGAATGACGCTTGTGTTTACAAATGCATGCGTCTGTATCTAACTAGACCTTTTGAAGTTTTGATTTCAGAAGATAAAATGTTTACTTGAGAAAACTGGCTATTTAAAATTATCCTCTAGTGTACATTGGAAACCCTGGTGGCGTAGTGGTTTAAGTGCTGTGGCTGCTAACCAAGAGGTCAGCAGTTCAAATCCACCAGACTCTCCTTGGAAACTCTATGGGGCAGTTCTACTCTGTCTTACAGGGTCGCTATGAGTTGGAATCGACTCGATGGCAACTTTTTTTTTGGTTTTTATAGTGTATGTTTAACTATCTATTTAATTACTTGATATAAACTTATTTTAAGACTCTATGGCCAAAATAATTTAAAAACCTTATGTATCCCTCAGGAGTATAGATCCAGAATTATATTTTCATGCTAAAAAATAGGTTATGCTCAAAAATTTCATCTTGAATCCTGGGAACCAGGTTTATTGAGAGTCTCCTCCTTATAAGATTTTTAAATAAATTTTAATAAACTTATTTTAACCGAGCCTTTTGAAATAATGGCAAAGTTCAGACTTTTTCCACTTTATTACATTTAGATGTTTGGGCTGTCTTTGATTACCCTCTGTAAAGGCAAGCTATTTGTATAGATGTGATTTCTCTATCCATAGTGGAGGTGTCAGGGTCACTTAAACCTTTCCATGTATTTCCAAAGGATGGGAATTTTTGTTCTTCCCCGAACAGTTGTGGGATTTTGGTAAAAGTTGAGACTTTTTACCCCATGCAACTTGATAGGTTGAATTATGGAATTCTGCAAAATAAAATAAGAATCTGAGTTCTTAAAAATGAAGGTTCTTTTCCTCTGAATGGAATTAAAAGATAACTAGCATTCTGAATGAAAAATATAACTGTGTGGTACCCAGATCACAAAACTGGAAAGATAAATCATTGATGGTACATTTGCTTAAACTTCTCTAGAACCTACTACTTTTTATTCTTATGTGTTATTGTAAAAGAGCTTCACAAATGAGGAAGACATCACTTTATATTTCTCCTTGTTCCTTAAAATAAAGATCTTCAAGAAATGGACAGAGGATGGGGATCTAGCAGATCTCAACCCTTATGTATAGTAATAATACTGTATTTCATCAGTTCTAAGATGCTTTTTTTTTTTTTTTTTACATCTTAAAGTCCCTGAATTCCGGATGAGTCTACAGTCAGTGACATCCTACAATTATAACTGGCAGAGTTGTTTTTTTTCTCTTTCTTTCTTAATGTTATATAAAATAATGATGTATGTAATTGATAGATCTTAAATTCATTGTAATATGGTAATGATGACCATCATTTAATGCATTTCTTCTAGACACTGAGCTAGAAACCCTATATTATAGGTTCTTTGCATATGTTAGGAATTTCTAAGTTGATGATTAGGTACCAAACCTCACCGCACTCCCAGTTTTCAGGATTCTTAGCAGATAGGAGAGTTGTCTTAGTTTCATACTTTATGGTTAGTAGAGTTTCCTGTATTGTGCTTTTCGAATGTAGAAGAAATTGGGGTTTGTATGTCACGGAAGACAAGCCTGGCAATCCCCTTTGGCTTCTGCTTCCGATCATCTGTTACAGCCTTGAACACCCTATGGAGCAGTTCTACTCTGCATGCATGGGTTCGCCATGAGTTGACGTGGACTTGAAGGCAACAGACAAGAAAAATGGTGGTAGCTGCCTTATCCTACCCTGTGTAACAGCCTGACAAGCTTAAACCGCAGAAAAACAGTCTTAGCATTTCTTATCTAGTTTGTTGCCATAATCAGATGCCCAAGACTGCCACATTTTTTCTTTTAACATGTCTTCAGCATACAATGCAGTGGATTAGAGAAATTAAAGGAAATATATTAGGCCCATTTTAAAAAATAGAACACATTTTAAATTCTTAATTAGAAATGTTGAATGTATATTCAGTTATTTATTGTGAAAATCACTAATATTACCAAATACACTATTTACTTTTTACAGCAACAAGCTTTAGAACTAGCTTTGGATCGTGCAGAGGTGAGGCGTGACTAAGTTACATATTAAAATTCTCTTTAATTGACAAAAACTCAATCTTAAGAGACTTTTGTGTATTATTTTAGGACAGATATGTGAATACTTTTACTATGAATATGTGAAGATGACAGGTTATGTTTGGATTGTCTGTTACTTGGAATCCTTAGATCATAATGCTATAGAATAAAATGCATTTGAACAAGAACGTAGAATTTCTAAAATTACGTTTCCCTGTTTGACAGGTTTTCTGATTATTCGATTAAAGGAGGAAAATAGCTAAAAAGTAGAGTCCTGGAATTAGATATACTGTTTTAAATGCATATGTATATTCTGAATAACTGTAAAACATACTGAGAATATTTCTGACCTGTGAAATCACAATTCTGAAGCTATTAAGATTTTGCTTACAGCATAGCAGTGAAACATTGTGCTGCATTTTAGCACACTTTAAATTTCACTTGTTTGTAACATATATTTAGAAGTTAAGTAGTTTTCCCTGCAGGGTATAATTTAACATGAATCAGAGGCTTGAGTGACTAAATAGCCTTTTTAGCCTTACAGATGTTTTAGATATACGTATTTGTTCCTTCACGAAGTAAAAGGCAAGATACGTTCATAAACTTTTCTTTTTTTAGTATGTCATTGAAAGTGCCCGACAGAGACCTCCTAAAAGGAAATACTTATCTGGTGGAAGGTATGAACACTTAATTGATGACATCTTAGATTCATTGAAATATGGTAACGATAGCCAACACCATTTATTGCATTCCTGTTAGGTACTGAGCTAGAAGGTTATATTATTTGCATGTATTAGCAATTTTTAAGTTTATGTTAAATACTATATCAGACCCCACCCCTAATTTTGGGGAAATTGGATAAAATTAAGGAAAATGTTAAAATAATACTTATTTTGTGATGTTTATGATTATTACATTAACATTATTTTGTATATTGTCTTTGTTAAAATTCTTTTAGAAGATCTGTATTTCAAAAACTTTATGACTTATATATTGAAGAATGTGAAAAAGAGCCAGAGGTTAAGGTAAATATAAATTTTTTATGGTTATTGGGGCTTTCAAAATATAGAGGAAGTAGGAAGTTTGGTGGACTTAATTTTGAAGCAGTTAATGGTGTATATTTTTGTGAGTGAACTAACATATTTTCCAGCCAAACTTGCCGGTTACGCAGCTGATCCAGAGCCCTGTCTAATCTGGCACCGGGCAGAAATCACCCGCTGAAGTAGGGAGTGGGAACAGTGTTTACTGAGTAGCTGAATATCTGGTTGGGAGATCATAGGAAGCAGAGCCACAGTATATGTTCATCTTTGCCGCCTTCTTCACCCTGGGAAGTAATTTCTAGATTTTGGACAGGGGAAGAGTAACTGTTTCCTCATGGTGATTTGTACTGGAGAATTAAAACTATTACAGCTGTGTGCAGGAGGTTTACGTGTTACTAACGTTCAGTCATCCTGCCCATGAGCTCTCTGTGACCAACCATATTCACCTCTATCTGTGCAGTAACGTTATACAGGTGAATTTGGTCACAAAAATGAGTTCATAGTCAGAGTAACTTAATTCATTGATATTCAGTATAAAGGTATAGGTAGTGGAAATGTAATAGAAATTGATTTCTTAATACCTTATGGACACTTGGTTTGGAAGAGCCTTGTGAGCTTTTCTTGTCCTTATTTAATTCAAAAACGAACCAGTTTTCAGCATTTAGGCAAAAAGTGGAATTCTAGTAGTGCCTAGCCTCAATATTTATCAGTTTTATGGTATATTTACTGTATGTGTATATGTAAATATATGTGTAAGATTTCTTTTTTGGAGATCCTACAGAAATCAATATCTATTGACTCAGATTGCTTTCCTAAATAAGATTTAGTGAAAGGAATTGTTACATGTATGAATAGGTTTCATTTCAAATCAAATGCATTTCTAAAATCATTGATTTTGATGAATGTGCCTGATATTTCCTGGTTTTTTTTTTTAAATAAACAATGAAAGTGGTTTCTAAGGACCTGTTAAATTGAACTTAAAATCGTCTGAACTTCCTCTTACTAGTTAGTTATTCTGGGTTAACATTTTAACTAGTTAAGAGCTGTTGAACTTAATTTGGATTTAATTTAGGCCATAAAATATGTAACGAATGTGTACTTGTCACAGTAGAACCACAGAGAATGCCCCGAATTCTTCATTTGTATAAGACTTATACTTAATATAAACAAATGACATAGCATATATGTTTTATGCATTTAAATTTAATGGTTTTGTTTTTTTATGTTAATGTTTTCTGTTTATACGTTCAAAGTTACATATTTTATATTTAGATTTTTTGTTTTATAGATTACCAGTTTTTCTTTATGATTAAATTAATTTACATAAAATTTAGCAGTAGATAAAAATTAAGGTTACATAGATGCATAGATGTCCTGTACATGGTGTCCATGGAGTTTGTGCATCTTACCCAAATACTCAGGATCGTTATGTAGAAAGAGCACCCAAAGATTAATTCAGGTCTCATTTTGTTAAATCGTAGTGTTATTTGTTAAGGTTATACTGGATCATTTTCATGAGCTCTGCCTCTTTTTAAAGCAGAAATTAAGAAGAAATGTGAACTTGTTAGAGAAGCTTGTTATGCAAGAGACATTGTCATGTCTAGTGGTTAACCTATACCCAGGAAATGAGGGATATTCTCTGATGCTCAGGGGAAAAAACGGATCAGGTAAGATGTTCCAGAAAGCAGTTGCCACAAAAATACTTCTGCCAGGCAGAATGTGCTGTTTGTTTAAGAAGGGTAACTTGCAAAACGGTTTGTCCATGAAAGAGTGTAGATCTAGTGATGGAAACAGAATTTTGATCACAGTTTGTCTTCTTCATGATGTGCTTTGTTAGAATGTTAGAAATTATCTCAGATATGATTATTGTTCCTGAGTATGTACTTGAAACATATTCTAATTGAGATGAGTTTTTTGTGTCAAATTATAAAAGACACGCTTTTAAACGATTGTCAGAATCTCCTTTTGTTCTATTGCCGTTTATATTTTTATTTTATGATAGCATTAAGATATTTTAAGGTATGTCTTCCTTCTGCATTTTGAACGTACTCAGTCTGAAACCTTCAAAATTACGCAGTCACTGCCTTCTAGATAATTTTTATGTCAAAAATATATTTTTGTTAATGTGAATATGAGAATAAAGATTTAAAACACCAGATTTCACTAGAGGCATCGAAAAATTTGATATGGTCATGCTAATGTTATGGGTTCTACAAGGAACTCACCTAGTTAAAATTTTTTTCTTGTGTTTATAATTAATTAAAAATGTAACACTGGAGGATTTTGTTCTGCAAGTGACTGTTTTCCAGATGAGTTACCAAATTATCACTCTAATTTCCAGGCTGGATTAAACAGTCATCAAGGAACTTTCCATTACTCTCATGTTGGAATTGTGTCATACTCTGATTGTGGTACTGCTGACTGTGATTTGAGCTGTGTTCGTAGGCCAGTTTTACTTTTCACTTCTGAATTGAGCTTTGGCCACCGCCATATGTTCTTTCATTATGCTTTTTTCCCCTTTCTGGTCAAAAATTTTATATAATTTAGTGAGTCTTTTCATAATAAGGAAGGTAATTGATATATAAGACTTAAATGAAGAAGAACTTTATTAAGAGCCTTTTTTTTATTCTGTTTATTTTTATTTTTTATGAAAACTCAATTATGTACCTAGGTTTTTCTTTGAGCTTGGTTACTTTAAGAAAATTTATGTTTTTGAATTAAGATTCTGAGACCATTCGATTGCCTTATGAAGAAGGGGAATTGCTTGAATACTTGGATGCAGAAGAATTACCTCCTATTTTGGTTGATCTCCTGGAAAAAGCTCAGGTACAGTATTTTTCTTTTTAGAATGTCCTTATATTTGTGAGCTATAAGGTATTTTGTGATAAGTCATATTTAATGTTAACTAGTGTTCCCAACAGTGTTTAAAACATGAAACATCATACATGATTATGTAGTGATTGGCTAGTTGTGGACCATGGAGCTTTAGGCTGTACTGAAGCATACAGACTGAGCTAGTCAGTTCTTCTAAAACTGCTGTGGCAATTAGCTCGTCCGTTTAATGTCTCCTTATAGCTATAATCAGGAAATTATGAAAGAAATCACTGTGAATATGCACGAAGACACCAGAAACTGGCTTTTATATCTGTACTTCCCTTCATGCCCAGCCTAGGTAATCACTTCTTTTTCCCACTCTCCTTCCTTCTTACTCCCTTGGTTAATTCCAGCCCTGTTATGTGTTTCACTGAGGAAAGAGAAACAATCACGTGAGAACTTCTGTTCTCCGCTAGGACTGGTTGGCCAGTATCCCCACATCTCTGTCCACGCTTTGTGCCTGCCTTCCTGTTAAAACGGACAATGTGTGCTGCTCTTAAAATGTCCCCAGGGACCTGTGTTCTGGCTCCTCCCCTCCTTCTCCAGGACTTGCAGCAGTTACCTACCTCTCTTCTAGCATCTATCTTTATTTTTCTCTCTCTGCTGCATACAGAACACAAGTATACTGTACTGTCTCTCAACGAAGAAAAAAAACTTTCTTGGACCACAAGTCTTTTCCAGCTATTGCTCTATAGCTCTCCTCTGGACAGCAGCTTGACTCAGAAAGTTGTCTATAATCGTCTTCTCTTCCTCACATCCTGTTCTTTCTCTGCCCACGTCATTCAGCTCTATGGCATTCTACAGAGACTGCATAACCAGGGACCTCCATGGCACCAAATCAGCTGTTCACTTTTTGGTTCCCATCTTCATTGATCCCTTAGCAACGTCCAGTGCAAGTGACCACTTCCTCCTTGTAACACCCTTTCTTTGACTTTTTTTTTGGAGACATCACATATTCCTGGTTTCCCTCTTCCTTCACTATTCTTTAGTCTCTGCTGCCTTCTATGTTTTACCCATAAGAGTGTGCAGGTTTTAAGGTTCAGTCTCAGGCCCTTTATTCTTTAGTAACCCTCTTCCTGGTTGACCTCAACTAATTTCAGGAGTTTAAAAATGCCATGTAATATCTGTAGCCATGGCCAATCCACCAAGCTCTAACCTCTCATATTGAATTAATAGGTTTCTCAAACTTAACAGAACTTTATAATTTTATTTCCCAAACTAGTTCTACCCCTAGTCTCTCCAGTCTAAAGGTGACACTACTCAGTTACTAGAATTAAAAACCTAGTAATCATTCTTAATTTGTCTCTTTCCCTCACCTTCCACATTCAGTCTGTCAGTAAATGGTCAGCTCTACCTTCAAAATATGTGATCCATTGCCAAAATTTCTTGGCTGAACTCCGTTTTCATTCTAGAACTCTCAAAATCTGATCACTAGGGACAGCCAGAATAACCTTACAAAACAAAAAGTTCCTGCTTAAAATTCTCCAGTGTCCTCTCGCTGCACAAAACACCTCCCTTCCTGTCTGTCCTCATCTCTTAACTCTCATCTTCACTTACTACGCTCCAGTGACCCATGCCTTCTCTTCCTACTAAAACACACCAAGCTTATTTTTTCCCTTTAGGCCTCACCTCCTACTCCTGTCTGGAATGATCTGTCCCAGGTGGTGGCCCTTTTTTGTGATTTGGTTCTCAGCTGAAATGTCCCTTCTTAAAGAGGTTCTTACCAGAGCACCCAGTCTAAATTCGACCCTCTTTATTTTATTTTCTTTACAGCATTCATCACTATCTAAAAGTATCTTGTTTGTTTATTTGTTTACATATTCATTGCCTGTCTTCCCACATTGAGAGCAAATGTTGTCTCACTACTATATCCTGAAGCTTCTTGGATAGCGAACATTGGAGTTACTCAATAAATACTTGTTTAAAAGAATGAGGATAAGAGTGAATAATAACGTGGAGGTCACACTTTCCACTAAAAGTTCTGAATGGGTGAAAAAACAGCACTGTGAGTGACTGGCGAGTAATAATTGGTAAGACTTGAATAGTAAGGGTCCTTAATTTTGGACTTAGAAAAAGGACTTAAACCCTGTTTCCGTTGAGTCAGTTCCAACTCATAGTAACCCTGTAGAACAGAGTAGAACTGCCCTGTAGGGTTTTCAAGGCTGTAATCTTTACAGAAGCAGACTGCCACATCTTTCTCCTTTGAAGCAGCTTGTGGGTTCAAACCACTGACCTTTCAGTTAGCAGCCAGGCACTTAACCACTGCACCACCAGGACTTCTTAGAAAAAGGACTAGAAAACAATATTTTTTTAATGGAAGGTTATTATTTGAATTTATAGTTATTTTTCCTCCTCTTCTTAGTATAGTCTAAATCTTTATTTCTGGACAAATAGGAAGTTATATCCCGAGGCTGAAATTCTGGTAAGGTTGATTGGCAAAATATAACAGTGACAAATTTTGTTT
Organism: Trichechus manatus latirostris; assembly: GCF_000243295.1. Classification (NCBI taxonomy): domain Eukaryota; kingdom Metazoa; phylum Chordata; class Mammalia; order Sirenia; family Trichechidae; genus Trichechus; species Trichechus manatus. Next base: position 1,823,852 of record NW_004444206.1, read on the forward strand.
AACAGTGAGAAAGTTGGCAGCGTATAACTGGGAGGCAGCGAGCTTTAGAAGAACGGCGGTGATAGGTGACGTTTAATAGTACGTAACATTTCTATACCTAGAAATGATGCGACAGTTTCAGATTTCTCCTTCAGCCATAGTAATAAACATAAAAGAGTTTTTCTTTGCCAGTTTATACAATAGTAAATCCACTAAGGAAATATATTTAAGAGTATACAAATAGCCAGAAATACTGCATTAGAGTGTAAAGAACCTGAACCATTTTACCCAAATCCTCTCACTTATGCTTTCCAAAAATGAGATTTACTTACATGTTTTCACTCAATACAGGTTAATATTTTTCATTGTGGCTGTGTCATAGCAGAAATACGTGACTACAGGCAGTCCAGTAATATGAAATCTCCTGGTTACCAAAGTAGGCATATTCTTTTACGTCCAACAATGCAGGTAAGAAATGTTTAACCAGGAAGTATTGTTTTAAATTTTAGTTGTAGTTTTATTTGTTAACTATATCCATATGTTTGTATGCCTGTACATTAATGTGCTTTTAAATTTTTCTCTAGACTTTGATCTGTGACGTACATTCAATAACAAGTGATAACCATAAATGGACCCAGGTTAGTTGTTTTTGTTTTTTTAATCCCAAACAGGCAAAAACAGGATGAAGCAATAATTATCATTATGTTAAGCAAAAGATACTTTCAGCTTATATTGTTATTAAGCAGTCAAGTTTGACACCTTTTGTGAAGAATGATCAGGAATTCCTTTAGGAGCAGTAGAAGTCCAGGGTCTCTTCATAGATGGCAGTAATCCCTCAGGGAGCTTCATTCCCAGTGAGACATAGAGTCAGGCTGACCTGGTCTACCCAGTGTGAAGGTTAGTTTTTAGCACCTCTCAAACAGCAGAGAGAGGTTGGTTGGTTGTACCATGGATCCAAACAGATGATGATTTTCTGTCCCCTGGATTCTAACACAGGCCTAGTCAGTCTCTCTCATTCATGCTGGTTCCCCTAGGAATAGGCAGTTAACCCTTCAGTTCTGTCTCAGTAATATATAGGAGGTGCCCACTCACAAGAGTATTTACTTATTTCTCTGCTATTTAGAGTAATCATCACTAAACCAAAGAACATCGGTAATGAACATTTTATTCTCTGTGAAGTATAAAGACTCCATTCATTAATAACTACCAAGTGTTCTGTTTTGGTTTTGGCTATAATCTTTTCCTTTACAAGAATATTAAAAGCTTTTGGAAAAGTAATAAAAAACAAATTCATTGTTCACTATTGGAGGTTGCACCAGTCCCTTCTTCTGAAAGTTGATATATAAAGGGAGAGAATATGGCATTTATTTTGCCTTTCCTATTTTATCATACTGTAAATATTTTCCTGTTTTATCATATTGTAAAATACAGTATGGACTGTATTTTAGATGACCAAATAGTAACTGGGGAAAAATTCTTTAGAAAAATTCCAGCTAACGGCTACAAAAGGACTGATAGAATTATACCAAAATTATCAATTTGGTACTCTTATTGAGATACTGAGTCTAGACAAGAGTCATTCATAGATGTGAAAACCATGAGATGAAAGGTTGATGGGAAGCCACCCCCCACGGGCAGTGTTCTGTTGCAAACATTGGGTAACTAAACCTACTTATCCAAAAGTGGGACATCAATCACCGTGTGCCCCCTGCAGTGAGGCAAAAGAGAGCACACGACACACGACAATACCTGTAAAGAATTCTTGTCTTAAAAAAATAAAACCTGAGTTAAATCAAGCCTCTAGATCTAACTAAAAGCTTGTAGGGAATTTAGGAAATAAAAGATACAGTTAAATGATATTATGAGGAAGGAATTGGCCAAGTCCGACAAATCATAGGGCTGAGGAAAAAAAAAAGAGATGGGGGAAGAAGTGATCATTTCAGAATAAAGAGATACTTAACAGGTATAATAACCGAATGTAATCTTTAGGCCCTGGTGGTGCGATGGTTAAGAGCGCGGCTGCTAACCAAAAGTCAGCAGTTCGAATCCACCAGCTGCTCCTTGGAAACCCTATGGGGGCAGTTCTACTCTGTCCTGTAGGGTCACTATGAGTTGGTACCTACTCGACGGTAACGGGTTTTTGTTTGAGTTTGGATTCAAACAAATTAAAAATACACTCTTGAGACATTGGGGGGGAAATTTTATCTGCACTGAATATTAGAGTTTCTTATCAGTTAGCGATGTTTACTAAAGTATTTCCAGGTATAATGATAATGATATCTGGGATGTATTTTAAATTACTCCAGTGAAACGAACAACCAAGAATGTTCTGGGAGCAGCAGTTTAATTGGGTGTTAGATACACGGAGCCGTCGTGATGAGGTGGTTAAGAGCTCAGCTGCTAACCAAAAGGTCAGCAGTTGAAATCCACCAGCCGCTCCTTGGAAACTCTATGGGGTAGTTTTACTCTGATCTGTAGGGTGGCTGTGAGTCAGAATCAACTCAACAGCAACAAGGTTTTTGTTTTTTGTTTTTTTTTTTTGTGGTGGATACGTAGGGTCATTACACTTTTCCTTCTACTTTTGTGTATGTTAGAAATTTTTCATAATAGAAAGTTGAATAAAACTATGGAAAGAAGTTTTTTTTTTTTTTTTCTTTTTTTGCGAAAATTTCTGTTCAGGAACGCTGTTGATTAACATTTGACTTCTAGGAATTTAGTTACAAGTGGAACAACCAGAACGAAAATATTGAGAAAGTTCACACATTGAAGAATGTAACCAATGTCACTGAACAATTTGTGTAGAAATTGTTTAATGGAAACCTGAACTGCTGTATAAACCTTCACCAAAGACACAATAAAATATTATTTAAAAATTTAGTTATAACTATTGAAATATTTTAAGAGTTGAGCAAAATAATAAAATTCAGTAGAGTAAGTTATAGAATGCCAGTAAAAACCTATATACTGTTTGGAATTCAGTATGTCAAATTTGCATAACATTAGTGTAGTCTTTTTTTAATCTTGTGACATAGTTAAGCTGAATGTGACCATTATCTCTCAGTTACTGAGAAAAAGTGCGGTCATCCATATGACCCTCTAAGCTTTGGGAGGACAGGATTTTATCAGTTCAGCTCGCTGTTTTATCCCTGACTCATAGAGCAATGCCTAACACATAGTAGTGCTTGGTAAATATTTGTTTAATTAATCAATAGGCACTCTTACTGTGTGACCATTTAGCACACTTCACGAATTATTTTCATTAGAAGGTTCTTTAGTTTACATACGAAAGTTGGAATGTGAACTATGGTATTTTACTGTTACCCTTAGCAAAGTTCTAAGGAATATTCGCTAGGTTAAGTTTTACGTATGGTTTCGTATTTGAAGCTCCTAAATCTGGTATTGATATGCTCTTATACATTTCAGGAAGACAAACTGTTGCTTGAGAGCCAACTGATCTTGGCTACAGCTGAACCACTGTGTCTTGACCCTTCTGTAGCAGTAGCCTGCACTGTTAACAGACTGCTCTATAACAAGCAGAAGATGAACACACGCCCATTGAAACGGTAATTGCCTCGGAGAAGGGGTGAACAAAAAGATGTTCCTTTGCAAATAGCTCTCAATTTTTCTTTTTTTTTTTTTTTTCTTTCCGAAGTGTAAGTGCTCTTTTTTTAACATGGTTTTATTTTTTTTCTTTTGTGAGTATTGTGATTTTTGAATAGTCTCTCCTTGATATTGAAGTAATACCTACTGTGCCATCTTTTAAAGAGCAAACTCCCTGTAAATTTATAATCTGTTCACCAAAAAGGCAGTGGCTAAGAAGAGGTGAAGTTGGAACAGAAAGAATAATTTTTGGAAATCTTAACTTTAAAGAAAATCATAATTGTTTTTTAGATTTGGGAAAATATGATCAAGTTTTAGAAGTCAGTTTGTAACTAAATAATTATCTTTTTATAGTCTGGTAATTATCTCTTAAATGTTTTAGCTGTCCCTTCTATTTAATAAATGAAACAGTACATATTAATTTGGATTGCAGTTGTAATTGGCTTATCAGTAAGTAATCTTTAAATAATCATTTGGGTTGCCCGTTCAGATCTTCTTCAAATTTGAAGGAGCTCAAAAAACCTATCCATTTTCTAAATTTTATAATTTTGTCTATGCTGAGGAAAAGGTATGGCTTTGGAGAGAGTAAAATAAGTCTATATAGGGTTCATCAGCAGTCCTATCCAGTCTCTCCAGCCCTACTGCCAATACTTTGCCGCAGGCCACCATCATCATCATCTTGACTTTTGTAAAAAACTCCTGACTGGTCTTCCTCCTTCCACCTTTGCTCCCTTCCAGTCTATTTGCCACGTAAGCAACCAGAGTAATTTTTTCCAAACCTCGAATCAGATCACGCCACCCCTTGCTCACATTCCTCTAAAAGCACCCCACTGCACTTCAGTTTAAACGTAAGCACTCTGCTGTGACTTGCAAGGTTCCTGCCTTGCTATCTTCCTCATTTCCTACCATGTGGCTTCTGGTGCGTCAATCATAGCTACTTTTTTCTGTTTTTGAAAAAAACGAGTTTGTTCTTACGTCAGTACTTTTAAAAATTTTTTCTACTTCAGTACTCATTCCCTGATTTTCCCATGGCCTCTTCTCATCATTTATGCTCAGCTCACATGTCTTTTCTGCTTAGAGTTCTTGGTTTCCTTTTCCTCCCTTCCTTTATGTTGTTCTCCCTATCATTTACTGCAGTACCCTCTTTTTTTTCTGAGAAGCATATTGCTGTCTGAAATTACCTGTTTACTTGTGAATGTCTTGTCTTCCCTCCCACCCTGCCCCAAGTATCAGCTCCATTTCCCAAAACCCAAATGCATTGCTTTTGAGTCGATTCTGACTCATAGCGACCCTAGAACTGCCCCAAAGGTTTCCCAAGGAGTGGCTAGTGGATTTGGAATGCTGACCATTTGGTTAGCAGCTGAGCTCTTAACCACTGTGCCAGCAGGGCTCCAGCTCCGTGGCAGCAGGAATTTTATTTGCCTGTTCATTGTTATTTCACCATTGTCTAGGACCCTGCTTGGTATGTGATAGTGTTCTATAAATTTTCGTAATTTCATTGAATAGTCAGTGCTTACTGGTTAAACCAATACATATTATGAGTTTCTTCTACAAGCTTTGTTTAGTTCAAATCTCTTAATGTTTCAGGTGTTTCAAGAGGTATTCTAGGTCTTCTCTCAATCGGCAGCAGGATCTGTCTCATTGCCCACCTCCTCCTCAGCTAAAATTACTTGATTTCTTACAAAAAAGAAAAGAAAGAAAAGCAGGTCAGCATTATGACCTCAAAATCTCTAAAGCAGGAAATGTAAGTATATACTTTTAAATGAAGCTTATTAATGTGGCACAAACCTTGCCTCATTTTGAATTTTCAGAGCATTTATACTATTTTTAATCTTTCAGTGTGTAGATATGTGGAAACAGAGTCCCTGTAATTTGGCCATACCTTCTGAAGTGGATGTAAGTCAATCCATGAATTGTTTCTTTTTATGTAAAGTTCCTAAGTTTGATTAATGGTAGCTTATAGTTTGGGGAAAAATTTACCTCTTTAAAGAACAAAATCATTGTTTTTTTTTTTTTTTGAATTCACTGCTTATTTTTAGAAGCTGTGTATTTTTCTTTCATATTAAGTTGGGTAATGAATTTAATCCCTAAATTTGCTTCTATGTTTAGAGCAGGAATAATAAGCAAAACAAGTTTTTTAAATGTGGAATAGTGTCATTCATGTTACATAATACACATGAAATTCCTCTAGTTTTTTCATAGTATTTCTTCATACTTTTTTAATAATGCTTCTTTATTTACATTTAAAATATTTTTAAATTATTTAAAAATTAGTAATCTTTGCTGATCCATGATACATATGAACTATAAATGATTGAAGACAGGAGAGGGGTGTTTTGACAAGAAATCCTGTATTTCTTTTATTTTACTATTTCTCCTGTTTTCCTTTTTCATTATTCACTCCACTCTTTAAAATCAGGTATTCTGATGGATGCTGGCTATTCTTCTTTTGCTTCCTTGCCAGGCTAGCACATGTACTATTCTGCATATTAAAACCAAAAAGAACCAAACCCATTGCTGTGAAGTCAATTCTGACTCTTAGTAGATCTGCCCCATAGAGTTTCCTAGTCTGTCATCTTTACAGAAGCAGACTGCCACATCTTTCTCCTGCAGAGCTACTGGTGGGTTCAAACCACCAACCTTTCGGTTAGCAGCCAAGCACTTAACCACTGGGCAACCAGGACTCCTTATTCTGCATATTACCTACGGGGAAAAAAAAACCAACATTGTGAAAAGCACAAAGCCAGAAATAACAAAAGTACTGTGTTTATACAACTGGAAGGAGAAAAATTATTTTTTGGTAGCTTATGTGCTCCTCGAGGAACAAGGCCTGTGAATAGATGTTTACTGTAAATAACAAAGGGTCGGATATCCAAAGCCTTGCTTCCCAACCTTTAATGTACATACAGAGCACCAGGGAGGTTGTTAAAATGTAGATTCCATTTCAGCGAGTTTGGATTAGGGCCTGAGATGCTACAATTCTGATAAGGTCCCAGACAGTACAGATGTTGGGCTCACCACACTGTAAGCAGCAAGGCCCTGATGTCAAGGTTCTTGTCTCACTGGATCAGAAGAATCATCACGGTACCAGTTAAACATACATGTTTCAAGCCTAACTTCAGACTTACTGAATCAGGTTATCCAGGGGAGGGACATGGGAATTTATATTTTTAATAAGTACTCACATGAGTTTTACTTACTTTAGACTTAGAAAGATAAGAACATTTGATTCACATAGACTCGTAGCCCAAGTGTGACTAGAATATGGCAAAGTGTCACAAAAATCTTCTCATCTTTAACATTATATCTTCCCCAGTCATCTTCCAGTTTTGTCCAAACTATTACATGACAGCTCCTGTTCCATTAAAAACTAAGCTAAAGTAAAAAGATGCTGGTTTTTAATCTTCTGTTCAACATCCCAGTTTTTCTAAAGGAAAGGCTGTAAAAGACAAATGGGATGTCAGTTTAGAAACTAAAATGAAGAGGCACTATCCAGGAGAGCAGCTGTGTTTATTAGGTTTATTTAATGACAAAAGTGATTCTAACAACAATGAAAAAGATAAAAAGAAAAACGACTTAGCACAGAAGATAAAGTGGAACAAGGAAACTTTCAGCAACACAGAAAACAGATATCAAAATGACACCACTAAACCCATACCTATCAATAATCATGCTGGATGTAAATGGACTAAATGCACCAATAAAGAGAAAGTGGCAGAATGGATACAAAACACAATTCGTCTGTATGCTGCCTCCAGGAGACACACCTTAGACTTAAAGACACAAGACACAAACTAAAACTCAAAGGGTAGAAAAAAATATATCAGGCAAACAACAAACAGAAAAGAGCAGGAGTGGCAATGTTAATCTCTGACAAAATAGACTTTAAAGTAAAATCCACAAAGGATAAAGAAGGACAGTATATAATGATTAAAGAGTCAGTACACTAGGAGGACATAACCATAATAAATATTTACATACTTCAGCGACAGGGCTCGAAACAAACTCTTTAACAGCACTGAAAAGAGAAAGCGACAGCTCCACTATAATAGTAGGAGACTCCAACACACCACTTTCAGTGAAGGACAGAACATCCAGAAAGAAGCTCAGTAACGATCTAAATGCCACAGTCAACCAACTTGATCTCATAGACATACACAGAACACCCAACAGCAGCCAAGTATACTTTCTTCTCCAACCCACATGGAACATTCTCCAGAATAGACCACATATTAGGCCATAAAGCAAGCCTTAACAGAATCCACAGCATCGAAATATTAAAAAGCATCCTTTCTGACCATAAAGCCATAAAAGTAGAAATCAATAACAGAAAAAGCAAGGAAAAAATGTGAAACCATTGGAAACTGAACAACACCTTGCTCAAAAACTACTGGGTTATAGAAGAAATTAAGGACGGAATAAAGAAATTCACAGAATCAAATGAGAATGAAAACACATCCTATCAGAACCTTTGGGACACAGCAAAAGCAGTGCTCAGGGTCAGTTTATAGCAATAAGTGCACACATTCAAGAAGAAAGGGCCAAAATCAAAACATTAACCCTACAACTCCAACAAATAGAAAGACAGCAGCAAAAGAAGCCCTTGGGCAACAGAAGAAAGCAAATAATAAAAATTATAGCAGAATTAAACAAAATAGAGAATAGAAAAACAGCTGTAAGAGTTAACAAGACCAAAAGCTGGTTCTTTGAAAAGATCAACAAAATTGGTAAACCATTGGCCAAACTGACAGAAGAAAAACAGGAGAGGAAGCAAATAAGCCGCATAAGAAATGAGATGGGTGATATCACAACAGACCCAACTGAAATTCAAAGAATCATAACAATACTATGAAAAAATGTACTTTTTAACAAATTTGCAAACCTAGAGGAAATGGACAAATTTCTAGAAACTCACTACCTACCTAAACTAACACAGCAGTAGAACAACTAAAGAAACCCATAACAAAAGAAGAGATTGAAAAGGCGATTAAAAAACTCCCCACCAAAAAAAGCCCTGGCCCTGACAGTTTCACTGGAGAGATCTACCAAACTTTCAGAGAAGAGTTAACACTAGTGCTTCTAAAGATATTTCAGAGTATAGAAAAAGATGGAATACTCCCAAACTCATTCTAGGAAGCCAGCATAACCCTGATACCAAAACCAGGTAAAGACACTACAAAAAAAAATTACAGACCAATATCCCTCATGAACATTGACGCAAATATCCTCAACAAAATTCTGGCCAATAGAATTCAACAACATATCAAAAAATTAATTCACCATGACCAAGTGGGATTTATACCAGGTATGCAGGGATGGTTCAACATTAAAAAAACAATGTAATCCATCACATTGATGAAACAAAAGATAGGAACCACATGATCTTATCAGTAGATGCAGAAAAGGCATTTGACAAAGTCCAGCACCCATTCATGATTAAAACTGTCAGCAAAACAGGAATAGAAGGGGAATTCCTCAATATAATTAAGGGCGTTTATATAATGCCAACAGCCAATATCATTCTAAATGGAGTAAGTCGGAAAGCATTCCCCTTGAGAATGGGAAGCAGACAAGGATGCCCTTTATCACCACTCTTACTCAACATTGTGCTGGAGTTCCTAGGCAGAGCAGTTAGGCTAGAAAGAAGAAATAAAGGGCATCCAGATTGGTAAGGAAAAAGTAAAAGTATCTATATTTGCAGGTGATACGATCTTATATACCTAGAAAACCCCAAAGAATCCACAAGAAAACTACTGGAAATAATAGAACATTTTAGCAAAGTATCAGGAAACAAGGTAGACATACAAAAAACAGTTGAATTCCTCACAAAGAGAACTTCAAAGAGGAAATTACCAAATCAATACCATTTACGATAGTCCTTAAGAAGACAAAATACTTAGGAGTAAATTTAACCAGAGACATAAATGACCTATACAAAGAAAACTACAAGACATTAAGCAAGAAACCAAAAGAGACCTGTGTAAGTGGAAAAACATGCCTTGCCCACGGATAGGAAGACTCAACATTGTGAAAAGGTCAGTTCTACGCAAAGTGATCTACAGATACAGTGCAATCCCGATCGAAATTCCAACAGTATTTTTTAAGGAGATGAAGAAACAAATCACCAACTTTGGATGGAAAGGGAAGAGGCCCCGGATAAGTAAAGCATTACTGAAGAAGAACAAAGTGGGAGTCCTCACACTACCTGATTTTACAACCTGTTATACCACCATGGTAGTCAGAACAGGCTGGTACTGGTACAACAACAGATACCTAGGCCAGTGGAACAGCATTGAGAATCCGGATGTAAATTCATCCACCTATGAGCAGCTGATACTTGACAAAGACCCAAAGTCCATTAAATGGGGGAAAAAACAGTCTCTTTAACAAATGGTGCTGGCGTAACTGGATATCCATCATCAAAAAAAATGAAAATCAAGACCCATACCTCACACCATGCACAAAAATGAACTCAAAATGGAGCAAAGACCTAAATATAAAATCAAAAACGATAAACATCATCGACAAAAAAATAGGGCCAGTACTAGGAGCCCTAATACAGGGCAAAAACAGAACACGACACATTACTAACAGTGCACAAACACCAGAAGAGAAACAAGATAACTGGGAGCTCCTAAAAACCAAACACTTAATGCTCATAAAAAGGCTTCACCAAAAGAGTAAAAAGACAACTTACAGACTGGGAAAAAATTTTGGCTACAACAAATCCTATCAGGGTCTAATCTCTAAAATCTATAAGATACTGCCAAACCTGAACCACAAAGAGACAACCCAATTAAAAAATGGGCAAAGGATATGAACAGGCACTTCACCAAAGAAGACATTCAGGTGGCTAACACATGCATGAAGAAATGCTCACGATCATTAGCCATTAGAGAAATGCAAATCAAAACTACATTGAGAACCATTTTATGCCAACAAAGCTGGCACTAATCCAAAAAACACAAACTAGTAAATGTTGGAGAAGTCGTGGAGAGACTGGAACACTTATGCACTGCTAGTAGGAATGTAAAATGGTACTTCGGAAATCAATTTGGAGCTTCCTTAAAAAGCTGGAAATAGAAGTACCATACGATGCAGCAGTCCCACTCCTTGGAATATATCCTAGAGAAATAAGAGCCGTCACACGAATAGATACATGCACACCCATGTTCATTGCAGCACTGTTCACAATAGCTAAAAGATGGAAGCAACCTAGGTGCCCATTGGCAGACGAATGGATAAATTATGGTATATTCACACAACGGAATACTATGCAACAATAAAGAACAACGATGACTCTATGAAACACAACATGGATGCATCTGGAAGGCATTATGCTGAGTGAAATTAATTGCAAAAGGACAAATATTGTATAAGACCATTATTAGTAAGAACTCAAGGTTTAAACACAGAAGAGAACATTCTTTGATGGTTATCCTCCTTTGATGGTTACGAGGGTAGGGAGGGAGAGGGATATTCACTAACTAGATAGTAGACAAGAATTACCTTAGGTGAAGGGAAGGACAGCACACACTACAGGGGAAGTCAGCACAACTGGACTAAACCAAAAGCTAAGAAGTTTCCTGAATACAACCAAACGCTTCGAGGGACAGAGTAGCAGGGGCGAGGGTCTGGGGACCATGCTTTCAGGGGACATCTAGGTCAGTTAGCATAACAAAGTTTATTAAGAAAATGTTCTGCATCCAAAGACACAAGGCAATATTAGCCCAAAAGACAAAAGGGCCACATAAACCAGAAACTCCATCAGCCTGAGACTGGAAAAACTAGATATTGCCCAGCTACCCCCAGTGACCACCCTGACAGGGAACACAGCAGAGTGTCCCTGATGGAGCAGGAGAAAAAGGGGGGTTCGGAACTCAAATTCTAGTAAAAAGATAAGACTTAAATGGTCTGACTGAGACTGGAGGGACCCTGCAAGACATGGCCCTTGGACTCTCTTGTTAACCCAAAACTAAAACCATTCCCGAAGCCAACTCTTTAGAGAAAGATTAAACTGGACTGTGGGACATAAAATGATACTCATGAGGAATGTGCTGCTTAGCTCAAGTAGATACATGAGTCTGCATAGGCGGCTCCTTTCTGGACGTGAGATGAGAAGGCAGAAAGGACAGGAGCTGGTTGAATGGACATGGGAAATCCAGGATGGAAAGGAGCAGTGTGCTGTCACACTGTGGAGAGTGCAGCTAGCATCACATAGCAGCGTGTGTATAAAGTTTTGTATGAGAAACTAACTTGAACTGTAAACTTTCATTTAAAGCACAATAAAGAAAAAAGTGATTCTGATTTTTTTTTATTAAGCTTAAAGCCATTTTTTTTTTTTTAAACAAAACTCTTAAAGCCTTGTTAGACAGGTTTCAGCTGAACTTCCGGTCTAAGACAGACTAGGAAGAAGGACCTGATAGTCTGCTGCTGAAAAAATTGGCCAGTGAAAACCTTATGAATAGCAGCAGAACATTGTCTGATACAGTGTCAGAAGATGAGCCCCTCAGGTTGGAATGCATTCAAAATACGATCAGGGAAGAGCTGCCTCCTGAAAGTAGAGGCAACTTCAGTGACGTGGATGGAGTCAAGCTTTCGGGACCTTCATTTTCTGATGTGTTACGACTCAAAATGAGAAGACACAGCTGCAAACATCCATTAATAATTGCAATGTGGAATGTATGAAATATGAGCCTAGGAAAATTGAAAGTCATCGAAAATGAAATGGGATGCATAAACATTGATATCCTAGGCATTAGAGAGCTGAAACGGAGTCGTATTGGCCATTTTGAATCAGACAGCTTGAAGACGAGTGGCGTCACGTTCATCATCTCAAAGAACATTTCAGGATCTATCCTGAGGTACAACTCTTACAGTGATAAGACAATATCCATACGCCCACAAGGAAGACCAGTTAATACGATTATTATTCAAATTTATGCACCAACTGCTAAGGCCAAAGATTAAGAAATTAAAGACTTTTACCATCTTCTGCAGTCTGAAATTGATACGTGCAATCAAAACGCATTGATAATTACTGGCACTTGGAATGCAAAAGTTGGAAACAAAGAACGATTGGTAGTTGGAAAATATGGCCTTGGTGATAGAAACAACACCTGAAATCACATGGTAGAATTTGGCAAGACCAACGACTTCTTCCTACAAATACCTTTTTTCAACAACAAACAGCAGTTATACACATGACCTAGCCAGATGGAATGCACAGGAACCAAATTGACTGCATCTGTGGAAAGATGATGGAAAACCTAAATATCATTATTCAGAACAAGGCCAGCGGCTGCCTTAGAACAGACCATCAATTGCTCACATACAAGTTGAAGAAAATTAGAACAAGTCCACAAGAGCCGAAGTACGATCGTGAGTATATCCCACCTGAATTTAGAGGCCATCTCAATAATAGATTTGACCCACTGAACACTAATGACCACAGACCAGACGAGTTGTGGAATGACATCAAGGACATCATCCGTGAAGAAAGCAAGAGGTCGTTAAAAAGACAGGATAGAAATAAAAGACCAAAATGGATGTCAGAAGAGACACTGAAAGTTGCTCTTGAATGTAGAGTAGCTGAAGCAAAGGAAGAAATGATGAAGTAAAAGAGCCAAACAGAAGATTTCAAAGTGTGGCTGGAGAAGACAAAGTAAAGTATTGTAGTGACATGTGCAAAGACCTGGAGTTAGAAAACCAAAAAAGAAGAACACGCTCTGCATTTCTCAAGCTGAAGGAACTGAAGAAGAAATTCAAGCCTTGAGTTGCAGTATTGACGGATTCTGTGGGGAAAATGTTAAACGACGCAGGAAGCATTAAAAGATGGAAGGCATACACAGAGTCACTGTGCCAAAAAGAATTGGTCAAAGTTCAGTCATTTCAGGAGTTAGTATATGATCAAGATATGATGGTACTGAAGGAGGAGGTCCAAGCTGTACTGAAGGCCTTGGCAAAAAACAAAGCTCCAGGAATTGATGGAATACCAATTGAGAGGTTTCAACAAACTGATGCAGCCCTGGAAGTGTTCACTCGTCTATGCCACGAAACTTGAAATACAGCTACCTGGCCAGCCGACTGGAAGACATCCGTATTTGTACTCATTCCAAAGAAAGGAGATCCAGCAGAATGTGGAAAGGATAGAACAGTATCGTTAATATCAAACACAAGTAAAATTTTGCTGAAGAACATTCAGAAGCGGTTACAGCAGTACATCAACAGGGAACTGCCAGAAATTAAAGCCAGATTCAGAAGAGGGCATGGAACGAGGGATTATCATTGCTGATGTCAGATGGATCCTGGCTGAAAGCAGAGAATACCAGAAAGATGTGTACCTGTGTTTTATTTACTATGCAAAGGCAGTTGACTGTGTGGATCAGAACAAATTTATGGATAACATTGCAAATAATGGGAATTCCAGAACAGTTGTGTTCATGAGGAACCTGTACTTAGACCAAGAGGCAGTCATTCGAATAGAACAAGGGGATAGTACATGGTATAAAGTCAGGGAAGGTGTGCGTCAGGGTTGTATCTTTTCACCATACTTATTCAGTCTGTGTGCTGAACAAATAATCCGAGAAGCTGGACCGTATGAAGAAGAATGCGGCATCAGGATTGGAAGAAGACTCACTAACAACCTGCAATATGCAGATGACACAATCTTGCTGAAAATGAAGAAGACTTGAAGCACTTTTTGATGAAGATAAAAGACCACAGCCTTCAGTATGGATTTCATCTCAACATAAAGAAAACAAAAATCCTCACAACTGGACCAGTAAGCAACATCACGATAAACAGAGAAAAGATTGAAGTTGTAAAGGATTTCCTTTTATTTGGATCCACAGTCAACACCCTTGGAAGCAGCTGTCAAGAAGTGAAAGGATAAGTTGCACTGGGCAAATGTGCTGCAAGAGATCTCTTAAAGTGTTAAAAAGCAAAGATACCACTTCAAGGACTAAGGTGCACCCAACCCAAGCAGTGGTGTTTTCAATCACCTCATGTGCATGTGAAAGCTGGACAATGAATAAGGAAGACTGAAGAATTGACACCTTTGAATTAAAGTGCTGGTAAAGAATATTGAATATACCGTGGACTGCCAGAAGAACAAACAAATCTGTCTTTTAAGAAGTACAGCCAGAAACCTCCTTGGAAGCAAGGATGGCGAGACTTTGTCTCACATACTTTGGGCATATTATCAGGAGGACCAGTCCCTGGAGAAGGACATCATGTTTGGTAAAGGGTCAATGAAAAAGAGGAAGAACCTCAGTGAAATGGATTGACACAGTGGCTGCAACAATGGGCTCAAACATAGCAATGGTTGTGAGGATGGCGCAGGACCAGGCAGTGTTTTGTTCTGTTGTACACGAGGCAGCTGTGAGTCGGAATCAGCTCGCCAGCACTTAACAACAACACAAAGCCAGTTATTTTAACTGCTGAAAATTATATTGTGTTGTTGATTTATTTACATTTTTACCTTTGATCAGAATACTGATTCCATTGTATCTGTTGTCTCTTGATTTGATTGTTTAGGTAGAGAAATATGCTAAAGTGGAAAAGTCTATCAAATCTGATGATTCACAACCGACAGTGTGGCCAGCCCACGTAAGTAATTTATTGCCAGTCTCCCTTTGTAGAAATGCTGTTTCTAATCTAGGATTCAAATTTATTAAATACAAAGTGCAGTTGCTTTTAGTTTGGGACATTTTCTGGGGTTTCATGAAGTACGAGAAGAAACAACTGTTTTTCATGTTTTCTTTATAAAGCGCGGTCTCAATTCTAAAGGCCAATTTTAATGCATTTTTACTTTGTTTTGGTTGCGTATTGGTCGTTCTGATTAGTTTTCTATTTCACGTTAGTCATTAGTAAGTTCTTCTAGAGATGTCTGTCTCCTAACAGAGAACATTCTCTGACCGCATAATCTTTACTTGAAGTAGGTGTCCCTGTGCGGCACAAACAATCAAGCACTCAACTACTAACCGAAAAGTTGACGGTTTGCACCCACCCAGAAGTGCCTTGGAAGAAAGGCCTGACGATCTGCTTCCAGAAAGATCATAGCCTTGAAAACCCTGTGGAGCAGTTCTGCTGTGCACACGTGGGTCCCCATGAGTCAGAATCGGCAGCTGGTTGGTTTGTTTTTTGAGAAATGAAATGATTAACCAGTGTTTGTGTGATGACAACAACAGCAAAAGACCTATGAGAAATAGAAGCATAACTGCTTTCAAAGGTTTTATCCTCCTGGTATTATTTAATATTTGCAATTTATGTCTTCAGTATATGACATTCTGCCATATTTCCCTTAAACTTGGTTAACTAAATACCCACCTTGGAACTCTCATTCCCCAGGGGGAAAAAAATACAAAAAAAGAGAAAACAGTTGCTGTTGAGTCAGTTCCAACTCATGGTGACCTCGTGGGTGTAAGAGTAGAACTGTGCTCCATAGGGTTTTCAGTGGCTGATTTTTTGGAAGTAGGTCATCAAGGCTTCTGGGTTATCTCAAACTGCCAGCCTTTCAGTTAGCAGCCGAGTGTGTTAACCTGTGCACCACCTAGGCACTCCTTCACCTCCAAAGTACCATATAGGGAAGAGTCCTGTGCTTTATTCCATTAGGCAGTCAAACTGCTCTATAGTCTACCTGCCGTGTTTTCTTCTATTGCCAGACACCAGTTAGTGTGGCATTCATTTCCTGATTTTTGTTAATTCTGATTATTTACTTACTTGAGAAGGTATTTATTTTGGGTATTCTGCCTTTTTCAGGAGGTAAAAGATGATTATGTATTTGAATGTGAAGCTGGTAATCAGTATCAGAAGACAAAGCTGACCATTGTGCAGTCACTTGGGGACCCGCTTTACTATGGTAAAGTACAGCCGTGTAAAGACGAAGATGGTGGCGGTCAGGCGTCTCCGTCCCAGTAAGTGCTGTGAGATAGACTGACCTGGAGTTTGTTATTGACCAATTCAGGCACCTGGCACTTACTGAGCAGCCCCTGATGAAGCATTAATAAATGGATTTCCCTTTGGGAATTAGATATGGCAGTGGACCTGTGTAAACTCAGCAAATCATAGTTAACTTGTTCAAGAGTTATTTAAAATAATACTTTTTAAAAAAATCTATCATTTTTATACTTTCTTAACAGGATATGCCTGTGACATCTTTCCTGGTATATTTATGGGTGCCTGTCTGTAAATGTGGAGTGTTTCAGGGCAATAGTTAAAGTGGAAAGCATGTTCACTAAACATAAAGCTTGTTGAAGATGCCTGGTATTAACATCGGCGTTCTGGTGGCACAGTGGTTAAGAGTTAGGCTGCTAACCAAAAGGTCGACAGTTCACATCCGCCAGCCACTCCTTAGAAACCCTGTGGGGCAGTTGTACTCTGTCCTGTGTGTCGCTAAGAGTGGGAATTGACTCGATGGCAATGGGTTTTTTTTAGTATGAACATCACTGCCTGTGTAAGAACACAGACTCAGTGGTTAATATAGTTACTCTCTTTAGAAATGGAGTTGATCTTCCAGCCTGTATGAACTGTTTAGGGCACGAGTTTTTAGTTTTGTTTCTTATTATTGGCTTTATCATTAGGTTTGTTTGTTTTACAATCAAGTTGATGCTACTTTGAAAAGAAGAAAATATAAAGAGGAGCTCAGCAGAAAAGGAAGGGGCCAGGTGTATGTTACATGGTTTATAGAGCCTTATACAAAAAACAAATAGAAACTACAGTTGCAAGGTGGTTTTTAAACAGTAATTGCACCAATACCGAGGTAAAAGGGATGGGAGGAAATTAGCAACAGCAGTCAGAGAATTCTCTGCTGATTTTTTTCTTAAAACCCACTAGCAGTTTCTGTTGTTTACAGAGTGCACAGGTCAGATATTTTGATTACCTATATTTAAAAAAAAAAAAAAAAAAAATCCCCGTCAAGGCATTCATTGGTCATTTTAAATAAATGTATTGACTTTTCTAGAACTTACGGGTATATGTTCTCATTACAGTAGAAAAACATCAGTCCAGCAAACCAACTGACTAAATTTGTTTAACAAGAAGAGAATTTAATTTTTTGCCTTGTCTCAGAGAGTCACTGCAAGAACACTGCATGATTTATTATCTTCCTGTCTTTCTTTTATATTCATGAATTACATGCTTTAATAACTATGAAGTTCAAGTTTGAGCTGCATTAACCAAGTTTTTTTTTTATTTTATGTTTCAGCTTCTCTGCAGATGATCATTCAAATTGGTAATTAAAAAATAAGCAAACTATTTTAATATGTTAAGAAATCACATAAATGTCAGACTCTTCAAAAAAACTTGCTAAAGGCATTTCGTTTGAATTGATGATAAACTGTCTTCCTTTTTTTACTTGCTAAAATATACCCTAAGGTTCTTTTGTGTGGATATTAGTAATGACTGTGTGATCACAGGTAAATTGATAGGAAGGGCAGTGCGTCTGTGATTTTGCTGTAGGGCAGACACTTGAGGGTGTAAATTTCACCCCAAATTTTGTTTTAAGTTTTGTGCCAAAATAAATCTCCCTTTAATCAGCATTCATATCAATTTTTTGTAATGCATGCAAAACTTGGTCATTGTTACAAAAGTTTAAATGTATTTTTAAATTTTTTCCATGATATCTTGTTATATTTAAAATTAATTTATAAAATTACTATCTCTAAAATATGGAAGACTTCAGAAGTAATTCCAGAGCTCTTATAACTCTTACCTAATTTTTTTTTTTTTTTTTTTTGAGGTTCATTATTGGATCAAAAACTGACGCTCAGAGGTAAAAATATTTGCGTCTTTATTTGTGGTTTGGATGGGTATGAGACACTTTTCACTGTTTCAGGCTAGGGAGTACTCTATTAGGAATTAAAAACCTAGATTCTAGTTAGGTCATTAACTGGTTGGACATACACAATTTAATATTTATGGGCCTCAGTTGTAAATTAGAGCATTGCATTATACAGTCTGTGAGGTCCTTTCCAACTCTGAAATTTAGTGATTCTAGGAAACTGTTTGAAAGAGTGTGATACATTAAACTATTAGGAGTGATGATTTTCATGGTATGAAATTTGGAGGGACTTCATTCCATTTCCCTAATTTTTAATAGCTAGAATGTTTTTCATAGAATCAGAAAAAATCAATTAAAGGAATAAAGTTTAAAATACAGTTTTGTTTTTAGTAAGAAAACTTAGACATATTCACTGTAGCTAAGAAAGATGGTTTGTAGGTAGTACTTTAATCAGAATCTAAGTGAAAGTCAGTGAGTAATTTAGCTGCGTATTGGTTATGTAATCCTTGCAACTTCTGTATTAAAAGCAAGATATTGAAAATCTCTCTTTAGATGTTAATTTGCAAAATGTTTTGAGCATTAGTTTGTCATTAAAAAGATTCAAAGAATGTACTTTTAACACAGGTAAGTTGCCTTATTTTGATTTCTGAGTTAATTTTGATGGGACTTTTTTTTTTTTTTTTTACAGTACATTATTTCCTATCTGATAAATTTGTGTTTAAAGTAGACTTAGCTAATCCTTACCTATTTTTTCCCTAATATTTCAGGGTAGTCAATCAGTACCAGGAATTGGTCCAAAATGAAGCCAAATGTCCAGTCAGGATGTCACACAGCTCCAGTGGCTCAGCCAGTCTGAGTCAGCACTCTCCAGGCAAAGAAACAGAAGTATGTTTGATCACTGTTACTTTTTTGTGGCTAATTGTTTCTGAAGAAATCTGAGAAATTTTAAAGAATATTTGGAACTGGGGTGGTGGGGAGTTACGTTTTGTTTTTACCTTAAACTTTCTTTTTTTATTGTTTAACTTTTTATAATAGAAATTTTCAAATGTTCCAAAAAGTATAGTGAACAATCCCCTAGCTTCAACAGTTATTTTCCTGGAAAAGGAATAGGTTTAGCAGAGTGGAGGCTTTGCCGTCATGTTACCCCTCTGCCCATGTCCCTCAAGCTCTTTCTCCCCACCCTGTTAATCAAAAAGCGTTCTTTCATCGTTGGCGTATACTATTACTTCATGGATCTCGTGGGAAATTATGTTTCTCTGTAACATCTGTAATATCTATAGCCACTTTGCAAAGAGTACTTTGCAGAGTTTTAAATTGTGTGCTTTCATATCGAAGTTAGTAAAGCGATCTTAATGTATGAATTTCTGATTTACTGTTAATTTTAACAAGTGTACATGTTATCACTTTCTCTCAGCAGCCTGAGACGGTGTCAGTTCAGTCTTCAGTACTGGGAAAAGGAGTAAAGCATCGGCCGCCACCCATCAAACTTCCCTCAAGCTCAGGAAATAGTTCCTCAGGTATTACATTCCTGAATTTTCTATGATCTGGAGTGAGAAATGTCACACAATCATAGTCTCTTTTTAAAACTTTCCCTGTTTCGATTTACACAGTCCACAGAATTTTGGATTATAAATCTAGGAAATAACTTAGTATTCCTCTTTTAGGTAACTATTTTACCGCACAGCAGGCGAGCAGCTTTCTTAAATCTCCAACTCCTCCCCCTGCTTCTAAGCCCCCAAGTCTGTCTCGGAAGTCATCTGTGGATCTCAGTCAAGTTAGCATGCTTTCTCCAGCGGCCTTGTCACCTGCCAGCTCATCACAAAGTGAGTCATAACTTAACATTCTTCTTTAAATCTTCATAATCTTTTGCGTTAGTGTCTCTTAAGACAGCTTTTTTCGCCAGTGATATAGTGAAATCTAAGTGTACTGTGTACCCAAAATGTGTAAGCTGTGAGAAGCTTCAGGCAGATCTCTTGTTGGTTGCGTGTATTATGTGTTTATTGTAGTTGTATTTGTCTTTCTGTATCTGTGTATGCACTCTGTGTATACCTTTCTTAAAGACTGGCAACTACACACATCTCCGTAAAAGATAATCTGATCGCTAAATGTGACAATAAGATTCCAAATTTTTTTTGTTCTAGTGTACCCTAGGATCATTTTACATTTTATGTAAATTATACAGCTGGTAATGGAAAAAAAATGTCATAAGAGTTGTCACTGCAGTCCTGTGTTTGTATATGTAACAAGCCAACTAGTTCAAAGGTGATGGTACAATAAACTAAAAGCTGATTTTTCAAAAGCACTCCTACACTCTTATAAATTGTTGTCAGTTTCTAAAATGTGATGATGATCATAAAGCATTATTCTGAAGATATTAAATTGTAATTTTTATTACTGAATCTTTTTTTTTTTTTTTTTTAATATATACATCAAGAAGAGTTATAAAAGAAGTCTAGCATTAGTTTGGGAGAATTTCTTCCAATTAGTAAATATCTGAGATACTTTAGGTACCAGTTGGTATAAAGAAAAAGCATTCCAATTTTTTAGATTTTTTATAGGTAATTGACACATGCTGGAAGTTTTAGTACACTGCACAGTGATAGAGTGGTCTTCGCATTAGATATAAACATCATCTTGATAGCTCAAAAGGTGTAATTTTTCTGCCTTCTTGTTTTGCACAAAGAAAAACTTTTATAAATTTTCTGAAAGTCTTATTCACACTACTTATGTTGTGGGTATAGATTATGTTAATCTATTGCACACAGTTGTTGCTTTAAGTAAGGGTTGAGTGACAGCTTCTGGACATTCACATTTCTTTCCTTTCTTTCTGCAGGACATGAAAGCTAAAAAAGAAAACACCTCAAGAGCTTTTGGTTTTACTTTTCTGGTTTTTGTTTTTTGTTTTTGTTTTTTTTTTAATTGATAAACTGTGCATACGTCATTCACAACAAAATTTCTGTACATTCTACATTTAAACAGAAGTACACAGTTACTGTTAAAGATGCAGTATTATCTATCAGATACTTTTATTACAGTTTTTTTGTGAATCTGTCAGGATAAACTTGGTGTGTTAGGAATTAAACATGTATATTTAGGTGCCAAATATGATTGTTAACCATACATAATTTATTGAATATATTCAGAGTTTGTCTGAGACCATAACTGAAAATAAGCAGTATTTTTAAATGAAGTCCTCAAATAGTGACATTGTAACTAACAAAAATTGATTGAAATTCCTTTAAACCTTTTAGGCCAAAGGCAGCATGCAGGAAATAAACTTTTAAGTGGGTATTGTGGTAGAATACAAATGTATATTTTTACTGTTACTGTAGTAGCATCTCTAATGGGATTTTTTAGGTGATATACTGCATCCTTAATTGTAATCGAGTGTAGCAACACTCACGTATCGTGTAGAAATTAACACTTGCAGTTTACTGCTTAAAAAAAAAACTGGAACAAATTGTCAGTGCTAAGTAAGATTCCATTAACCTTATTTTTAAAAGGACTGGCCATTTATAACAAACTAGCAATTTTTATTTTTCTCAATGAGCAGGATCTGGAACTCCTAAGCCATCTACTCCTACACCAACCCCTTCATCGACCCCACACCCTCCTGATGCTCAGAGCTCAACTCCTATTACCCCTTGTGCAACCCTTATTCCCCATGATTCAGGCTTCACCCCTCAGCCCACTTTGTTAACTCAGTTTGCTCAGCAGCAAAGGTCTCTGAGCCAGGCAATGCCTGTAACAACCATTCCTCTTTCCACCATGGTGACATCTATAACGACAGGAACCACAGCCACCCAAGTCATGGCAAACTCCCCTGGACTTAACTTCATCAACGTGTTGGGCTCCGTTTGGTAAGTGTGCACTGATGCACTGGTGTTTGTTAAAGGATATTCTCACTAGTCTACACAAATTAATTATTTGTGAAATTGCATAATTTGCAAATTGCATATTGCTCAAACTGAAAGAAAATAGATACAGATAGAAGCCTCCTCGACATATATATTGTAAATTTTAGGTAACGTCTGTTAACTCTCCTAAGGTGCTGCCTCACATGGACAGCGGCTTAGATTTTCTGTTTGTCCTCGGTGTTACCGTCATTTAATCCCTTAACGAGAGTTTGACTCTTCCCAAATAATGTTAAACTTTGGGAAATACATAAGAGTTAATTGAGCCACACTGGGTACCACTTTCTAGCATAAAAATGAAACTGATCCTAAAATTGCTACTTAAGACAGAGAAATACTAATTGTGGTTGTTTAGTAGTTGTTTTTTTGTTTTCTGGTTTTTTAATACAGGGGATTATTATATGCCCGATTTTATTTTTACAGTGCAAGTTGAATGCTTTGTCTTTGTTCTCCTGCAGTGGAGCCCAGGCTTTGATGAGTGGTTCAAACCCCATGCTAGGCTGTAACACTGGTGCCGTCACTCCTGCAGGAATCAATCTGAGTGGCCTTCTTCCCTCAGGAGGTCTGCTACCAAATGCACTGCCAGGCGCACTGCCAGCTTCTCAAGCAGGTCAGAATACTGGAAATAATAACCCCTAAAAAATTAAAGTACACGCTAATGTAAAAATGTCATTTTAAGAGTATAATTAAAGGCATTTGACATCAGTATTTTATGAAGTATTTTTTGGTTTTTCGAAAGTCTTTAAATTACTGATATTGCAGTTTGAAACCAAATAGTAACCGATTTCTGTGAAAAAAACTTGGTAAGCGTGTAAGTGCTTGCAAAGTTTATCTTTTGCCTTCTAAACATTGTAATGAAATTAACTTTAGTAGCCTTATTGTTGTCAGTGTGATCATACTCCAGGTAAAATAAATGTGTTTTGAAAAGGCACGTTGAGCATGAGAGGCAGCATAGCACATCACTGAACACCTGGCTCTGGAGCCAGACTGCCAGAGTTGGAGTCCATTTGTGCATGTTACTAGCTACGTAATCTTGGGCGGTTACTTCTGCCTCGTTTTCCTTATAAATAGAACGAGGATAGTAATAATACCTGGCCTCATATAGTTGTGAGGATTAAATGAGTAAAAACACATGAAATGCTTAAACTGGGCCAGGGACATGATTAGCACTCAAAAATACATGCATCATCATTAAAGGAGCCCTGGTGGCACAGTGGTTGAGCGCCCTGCTGCTAACCAAAAGGTTAGTGGTTCGAACCCACCAGTCACTCTGTGTGAGAAATAACGTGGCAGCCTGCTTCCATGAACATTACAGCCTTGAAAACCTATGGGGCAGTTCTACTCTATCCATAGGTTCGCTGTAGGGTCCCTATGAGTCAGAATCTACTCAGTGGCAATGAGTGTGGGTATCATCAACATTATTCTTATTATTAGCTGTATTGTAGTTATTTTTATCATTTTCATTATTATTATGTATACTAGGTCACAGGTATAACAACTTGTGCTTTTTTACATGCTTTTTAAACGAATGTATTGTAATTTCTTGAAACAATTCAGTTTCTTCCTAGTGAGGAAAACTTCAATAGGAAAAACAAACTTGACATAATAAAATTTATCAGAAACTTGAATCGGTTATGAGAAAGAGAACCCAGAGAACATGTTAAACGTGTGATTTCCTTATTCCAGTTTTCTCTGTTTGATGTGCATGATGTGCTTAGTACAGGAGCCCTGCAAACAGAACCAAATCCTGAATTTGGGAGCTAGCTATACCAGTAGCATGTGGCTGCACTCACTAACTGTGGGGCCTTAATTTTTCTCCCTTAGATTCATTTTTTATTTTCTCTGAAAGGAGAGTAAACATATCTAACTTCGGTTGGTACTTACGAGAAATAAGTGAAGTGATATGATAGTGCCTCTGTAAGCTATAAAGTATTATACAGACTTCATATATTTTTAAAAGCAATAAAGCCATTTCTTTTCATGAGAATGTTACCTGAAAGTGTTGTTAATGTTTCAGTTTCTTATACAAGGCTTTGAGCCTTTCACATGTGTATTTCTCACCTTTTTTTTTTTTCCTTAAAATTATCTTTTTAGATACTGTTTTAATTAGTGTTCAGACTGTTATATTTATGAAAAGGTAACACATATTTTGAGTCTGGGGTCTAAGTTGTTAGGTGCCATCAAGTCGTTGTCAACTCTTAAGGACCCTAAGTACAACAGAACGGAACACTGCCCAGTCCTGTACCATCCTCACAATCATTGTTATGCTTGAGCCCGCTGTTGCAGTCACTGTGTCCATCCATCTCGTTGAGGGTCTTCCTCTTCTTCACTGACCCTCTGCCATGCATGATGTCCTTCTTCAGAGACTGGTCCCTCCTGATAACATGTCAAAAATACGTGAGACAAAGTCTCGCCATCCTTGCTTCTGAAGGGGCGTTCTGACTGTACTTCTTCCAAGACAGATTTGTTCCTTCTTCTGGTAGTGCATGTTATATTCAGTATTCTTTGCCAACACCCTTATACAAAGGTGTCAATTTTTCTTTGGTCTTCCTTATTCATTATGCAGCTTTCGCATGCATATGAAGCTATTGAAAACACTGTGGCTTGGGTCAGGCGCACCTTAGTCCTCAAAGTGACATCTTTCCTTTTCAAAACTTTAAAGGTGTCTTTTGCAGCAAATCTGTCCAGTGTAATGGGTCATTTGATTTTTTTTTTGACTGTTGCTTCCATGGGTGTTGATTATGAATCCAAGTAAAACTAAATCCTTGACAACTTCAGTCATTTCTCCGTTTACCATGATGTTGCTTATTGGTCTAGTGAGGATTTTGTTTTCTTTATGTTGACGTGTAATCCTCAGTGAAGGCTGTAGTCTTTGATCTTCATCAGTAAGTGCTTCAAGTCTTTTCGCTTTCAGCAAGTAAAGCTCTGTTATTTGCATATCACAGGTTGTTACCTCCAATCCTGATCTCCAATCCAATCTTCTTCATGTAGTCCATCTTCTTGGATTGTTTGCTCAGCATACAGATTGAATAAGTATGGTGAAAGGATACAACCCTGACACACACCTTTCCTGACTTTAAACCATGCAGTATCCCTTTTGTCTGTCCAAATGACTGCCTCTTGGTCTATGTACAGGTTCCTCATGACTACAATTAAGTGTTCTGGAATTCCCATTCTTTACAGTGTTATCTATAATTTGTAATGATGCACACAGTTGAATTCCTTTGCCTAGTCAGTAAAACACAGGTAAACATCTTTCTGCTATTTTCTGCTTTCAGCCGCGATCCACCTGACATCAGTAGTGATATCCCTCATTCCACGTCCTCTTTTGAATCCCGTTTGAACTTCTGGCAATTCTCTGTCAATGCACTGCTTTAACAGCTTCTGAATGATCTTCAGCAAAATTATACTTGCATATGATATTGATGATATTGTTCGATAATTGCCACATTCTGTTGGATCACCTTTCTTTGGAATGGGCACAGATCTGGATCTCTTCGAGCCAATTGGCCAGGAAGGTATCTTCCAATTTTTTTGACATAGACAAGTGAGCACCTCCAGTGCTGCATCCATTTTGTTGAAACATCTCAATTGGTGTTCCATCAGTTCCTGAAGCTTTGTTTTTCTTGGGTTTCTTCTTTCAATACCATCGGTTCTTGATCATATGCTGCCTCCTAAAATGGTTGAACATCAGTCAGTTCTTTTTGGTACAGTGACTGTGTACTCCTCCTATCTTCTTTTGATGCTTCCTCATTCAATATTTTCCCTGTAAAGTCCTTCAATATTGTAACTCGAGCCTTGAATTTTTTTCTTCAGTTCTTTTAGATTGAGAAATGCTGGGCATGTTCTTCCCTCTTTGTTTTCTAACTGCAGGTCTTTGCACATTTCATTATAATACTTTGTCTTCTGGAGCCGCCCTTTAAAATCTTTCGTTCAGCTCTTTTACTTCATCATTTCTTCCTTTCACTTTTTTAGCTACTCTACATTCGAGAGCAAGTCTCTTCTGACATCCATTTTGGTCTTTTCTTTCTTTCCTATCTTTTTTTAATGACCTTTTGCTTTATTCATGTGTGATGTCCATGATGTCATTTCACAACTCTTCTGGTCTTTGGTCAGTGTGTCAAATCTGTTCTTGAGATGGGTCCCTAAATTCAGGTGGAGTATTCTCAAGGTCGCACTTTGGCTCGCATGGACTCGTTCTAATTTTCTTCAGCTTCAAGTTGAACTTGCATATGAGCAATTGATGATCTTTTCCACAGTCAGCCCCTGGTCTTGTTCTGACCAATGATACTGAGCTTCTTCATCGTTTCTTTCCACAGATGTAGTCGATTTGATTCCTGTGTATTCCATCGGGCGAGATCCACATGTATAGTCGCTGTCTGTGTTGTTGAAAAAAAGTATTTGCAATAAAGAAGTCGTTGGTTGTGCAGAATCCTATCATGAGATCTCTGGCATTGTTCTTTCACCAAGGCCATATTTTCCAACTGCTGATCCTTCATTGTTTCCAACTTTCACATTCTAATCACCATTAATTATCAATGCATCCTGATTGCGTGTCTGATCAATTTCAGACTGCAGAAGTTGGTAAAAATCTTCAATTTCTTCATCGTTGGCCTTAGAAGTTGGTGCGTAAATTTGAATAATAGTCGTGTTAACTGGTCTTCCTTGTAGGTGTATGGATATTATCCTATCACTCACAGCATCGTATATCACGATAGGCCTTGAGATGTTCTTTTTGACGATGAATGCAATGCCATTCCTCTTTAATTTGTTATTCCTGGCATAGTAGACCATATGGTTGTCTGATTAAAAATAGCCAATATCAGTCCATTTCAGCTCACTAATGCCTAGGATATTGATCTTTATGCAATCCATTTCATTTTTCCTAGATTCATACTTCATGCATTCTATGTTCCGATAGCTAGTGGATGTTTGCAACTGGTCCTTCTCATTCTGAGTCGTGCCACATCAGCAAATGAAGGTCCCGAAAGCTTGACTCCATCCATGTCATTAAGGTTGACTCTTCTTTGAGGAGGCAGCTCTTCCCCAGTCGTATTTTGAGTTCCTTCCAACTTGAGGGGCTCATCTTCCAATACTATACCAGGCACAGTTCCTCTGCTATTCATAAGGTTTTCAGTGGCCAGTTTTGTTAGTAGTAGACCACCAGGTCCTTCTTCCTACTCTGTGTTTGTCTGGAAGCTCCGCTGAAAACCTGTCCACCAAGGGTGACCCTATTGGTATTTGAAATACCAGTGTCTAAGTTATGGATTGTTTAAAAAAAAGAATATGCGACAGAGACCATATGTGGCCCACAAACACTTAAAATGTTTATATTCTCTTTACATAAAAAGTTTACCAACCGCTGCTTTAAGATATGTTCCATAAGCTAGTTGAATGGACACGGGGAATCGGGGGTGGAAAGGAGGAGTGTGCTGTCACATTATAGGGATAGGAACTAGGGTCACAAAACAATGTGTGTATAAATTTTTGTATGAGAAACTAACTTGAGCTGTAAACTTTCACTTAAAGCACAATTAAAAAAAAAAAAAAAAGACATGCTCCATATTCAGTCACAGATTTTTAAGATTAAGTTCACAATTACTACCAGAGCGTTGTTGCCTGGTTTTCAGTTTTGATCCTTATATAAATAAAATAACAAAGTTCTTTAGCATTATTTAATTGTTGTTCTTAAAAATACATCAATTCTTAGAGATAGTTATTTGAGGAATGCAAACAGATGCTAGTGCCTGGAATGTATTTGCACAGCAGTGATAGTTTTATTACATTCATAGTGTCCACATACTGTGCAGCCAATAGTCAGAATAGTGATAAAGAAGTTCTAAAATACAGAACAGAGTGTACACCTGGTGTCCCAGAACATTTGATAAGTTCTCAGCATTGATAGTCATTGAAGAAAAACAGTTTTCTGTTTTGAAGCTATTTTAAAAGTATAGAAAATAAGTACATCCATGCAGAGAATACTTAACGATGTTCTGGTTATGTATATTGTTGTTGGGGTGCCAGCGAGTCAATTCCAACGCATAGCAACCTCCCGTGACAGAGCAGAACTGCCCCATAGGGTTTTCTAGGCTATAATTTTTACAGAGCAGACCTTCAGGTCTCTACTCCCAACGAGCTGCTAAGCGCTTAACCCTTGTGCCACCAGTGCTTCTTTAGTTATGCATACTAAAGTATACATTATTTCAATGTGTGATAAAGTTTTAATTCCCTGTGATAATTATGACTTTTATTTAACAGGTGTTCCATTTGGTTTAAAAAATACTTCAAGTCTCAGGCCCTTAAATCTACTCCAGGTAAACCTAAAATCCTGCTTTTGATCAAAGTTTTTATACTTTGACTTTTTTTTCTTTTTTTTCAACAATGTGAATTTGTATATATTCAACATTTGAAACTTTGAGATCTGTTCAGAATCGTCTAAGGGTGTGGTTATTAATGGTCAAGTGAATAAGAAGAAACAGTATCCTGTATACCTTATTCTCATTGGGTCCAGCACCCTTGCCTAATCAAGAACTAGCTGTTCCAACAGAAAGAATTGACACTACCAGGGAGAATGCCAGTAGTATATACGCTTCCAAAATAACTCCTCTTCAGCAGACATTTTATGATACATATGCAGATGCATATATGTAATACTGTTTGCCAACAACAGATTTTGTGCTTGAATACAGATCTTTAAAAGAGGCATATGTTCTTTTCCTGAGGAGAGTATTATTTCCTACATAGTGCCGGGCACATAGTAGTCGTTTAATTGATCCTAATGTTTGTGGAATTTGAAGAAGACGATTCCAGCTCATAGTGTGTTCAAGTATAACTATTCCATAAGGTTTTCAGTGGCTGATTTTTCAGATGTAGGTCACCAGGCCTTTCATTTACCACCACAGCAGGTATCCAGTAATGAGGCTTTTCTTAAATATGTAATTGGTATCAATATACTCATGAAGAGGTATAGAAGATGGGGAATTTAGTAGACGTGAACCTGTAGTATCCCAGATATTATGCTAGGTCCTTTAATATAAAGGGTGGAGTAAGGTATTAGGTGAGTAGTTTGGAAAATGGGATTATCTATAGGTTAACTTAGAAAATGTAGGCATGAAATAAAGATCTGGAGACATGAAATGGCATGATATGGAATGTTGGGAAATGACAACACCAACCTGGTGTTCAGGAATAACAAAATTGGAACTTGCATTTAGGGCAAAACTTAATATACAAGATGCAAACAGTATCACTATTTGCAGACTGTAATTGCAGAACAATCTATTCGTCTATGGACAAGACTACAGATCACATTGGTTTATTTAGCCTATTTTCTTGCATGTTGCTATTGGAATTTTTCTCAGTGAGAGTAGAATTTCTTTATAATATTGTTAATAAAGAATAAGGACAAAGCCATTTTATAAGTTAATTACATTTTGCTACATTTAACTGATTAAAGACAGAAGATTCAACCTGTGCTTATGTCAAAATTTACTTAATAATGAACTGTGCTGCTGTTGTTGTTAGGTGCTGTCGAGTCGATTTCTACTTCTGCTGACCCCATGTGACAGGGTAGAACTGCCCCAAAGGGTTTCCTAAGCTATAATCTTTACGGGAGCAGTCAGAATTCCATGAGAATTAAAATTCTGTTCTGCATTTTTTCCTCCTTTTGATTAGGATTCTACTTTGGAATCTTTGATCAAAATGTTCAGTAATGGTAGCCAGGCTCCATCCATTTCTCCTGGTCTAACTACAGAGGAGGCAGTTGTTTGTGGAGAGAGCTAGCCGCACATTCCATTTCCTCCTCCTATTCCTGGCTTTTTTTCCTCTCTTGCTCCAGATGAAGAGACCAGTTGTTCTACCTTGAATGGCTGCTTGCAAGCTTTTAAGTCCCCAGACCCTACACAACAAACTAGGAGGTAGAAAAGAAGTGCTAGAGATGAGGCCTAATAAGGCCAGTTAAATGTAATGTCCCATGAGACCGTGACCCTAACCTCCCAAAACCAAGAAACCCAATTCCATGAGGCATTTTGTTGTATCATTTGTTTTCTTGATGCATTTGGAAAACACAGATTTAATTTTTAACCTGGAGTTTTCTGGATGCTTTTTTTTTTTTTTTTCCAATTTGAATTACTTTAGAATTAGAATGATAGAGCAGGTAATTTACTCCAAATAAATAATGGACATCTAATGCATTTTCTCTTCCGCTTTAGATTTCCTCACTATGTTATATAAGAACCCATACATTTCTGTTATGTGGAAGATACAGAACAAATTTTGGGGACGGATTTTCTTAACACATTCTTCTGCTTACTATTAGCTCCTCGTTTATACTTTCTAATGCATTAAATGTGTCATAAGAAGAGTTAAGTAAAAAGCAGTACGTAAATTTGGATAGCCAGGTATTAACTTGAGGTAGCAAGATTTATGTTTGAGAGTATTAAAATATTTAGAAGGCCAAAGTAATAGTACTTAACAAATGGTCTCTAAATAGATTTTTTTCTATTCTTTCTTTTAAAAAACCCACCCTTTGCTGTCGAATTGATTCTGACTCATAGCGACCATCCAGGACAGAGTAGAACTGCCTTTTAGGGTTTCCAAGGCTGTAATCTGTACAGGAGCACATAGTTCTCCTGCAGAGCAGCTAGTG
Source organism: Trichechus manatus latirostris (assembly GCF_000243295.1). Classification (NCBI taxonomy): domain Eukaryota; kingdom Metazoa; phylum Chordata; class Mammalia; order Sirenia; family Trichechidae; genus Trichechus; species Trichechus manatus. The sequence goes on from NW_004444206.1 coordinate 1,854,774, forward strand.
GATTCAAACCACTGACCTTTCGGTTAGCAGCCAAGCCTTTAACCATTGTGCCACCAGGGCTTTTTTTTTTCTTTTTTTTTTTTTTTAGGACAGGGATCTTGGTTTGTTGTTGTTTACCTCTGTTTCCTAAGTGCCTAGAATGTTGTCTAGCACATAGGATCAAAACACCAGAAAACCAGTTGCCATTGAGTAGATTGCACCCGTGGAGAACCCCATGTGTGTCAGAGTTAACAGTGCTCCACAGGGTTTTCAGTGGTTGATTTTTCCAAAGTAGATCACCAGACCTTTCTTCCAGCACACCTCTGGATGGGTTCAAACTACCAACCTTCCAGTTAGCAGCCAAGCACATTAACTGTTTGCACTACCCAGGGTCTCATACACATAGAATATGGTCCAAAAATATTTGTGGGATTAAGAAATTTCATTTCATATAAAAACCATGTGAAATTGGCTAATTAATTTTTGTTTAAATCCTTCATAGCTTTCCGGTGGCTCCCTCATTTTTAACCCTCTGCAACAGCAGCAGCTCTCTCAGTTTACTCCACAACAACCACCTCAGCAGCCCACCACTTCTAGTCCTCAACAGCCAGGGGAGCAGGTAGGCATTTTCTGCCTTTCCTCTGCTTTGTACCAGAGTTTGCAACATTGTTTTCATAACTTTCAAGCATATTCAAGTGCTTTTATATAATGTGTTTAACATTTCCTGGAAGGTTTTTCCTGATTAACAACAATAGCTCTGCATTCTTGGGTGCCTATTTCTAACTCTCAAAACAGCTATACTGAATAGATGGTGATCCCTCCGTCTTGCATAATAGGAAACAGGTGCAGACAGGTAACTTGCACCTGGCCACATAGTAGTGGCAGAGCAGGGATTCAAACCCAGGTCTTTCTGACCCTGTAGCCCATGTATTTTCAATCCATCATTACTGCTCTTTTCGGCATTTTGTTCTGTATGAGGCCTTGTGCTAAGTATTATTGTAATAGAGATACCTCTAATGTCATGAAGCTTGGGGTAGAGGGAGACGGACAAAAGCAGATACTTAACACCCTACCAAACAGAATGGAATTGAATAAGGACTGCATTAGAGATGGAATTAAAGTAAAAGAAGGAGCTGTGTTTCTGAACCTTGGCTACACTTTGGAATCACCTGGGAAACTTTGAAAAATATTGTTGCTTGAGTCCCAACCCCAGAATTTCTCTCAGCTCACAAATATATAAAACGTTCACCATCAGTCCTTTTGCCAGAGTTTCTCCAGTCAGTTCTTGGTTGGATAAAGCTCATCCTTAATAGATTTCCTCAGGAAGGCACATTCAAAACTGCCATGACTAAAACTGCTTTTATCCTTAACCCATGAAGGATTGCTTGGCTGGATGTAAAATTCTTGGTTTGCACTTTTTGTTTTCAAGTTTATTGGAAGTGCTGCCCAGGTTGTCTTCCTTTGCATGTCTCAGAGAAGTCTGATACCAGTCTAGTTTTCTTGCTCTTGGTTTTTTTAATCATTTTGCCTGGGGGCCCTGAGGGTTTATCTTTGTATTTAAAGACTTAATATTTTCACTAGGATATGTCTCAAAACTGATCTTTCCAAATCTTTCCTTTAGGCCCTGTAAATTTCTGGAAAGTTTTTTTGGATTATAGTTTTCTCTTCTTTTTCTAGTTTCTTAAGGTGGAAGCTGATTGAGTTGAGACCTTTTCTAAAATAAACATTTAGTGTTGTAAATTTCCCTCTAAGTACTGCTTAAAGCAAATATTCGTTTGTTGTGCCTTCATTTTCATTCAGTTCAGAGGATTTTCTAGTATCCCTTGTGAATTTCTCTTTAGGTCCATGAGTGATTTAGAAGTGTGTTCATTTCCAAATATTTGGGAATTTTCCAGGTATCTTTCTGTAATTTATTTCTAGTTTAATTCCATGTGGCCTGAAAATGTTGTTTTCAGTTCTTTTAAGTTTGTTCAGGCTTATTTTATGGTCCAGAATAGGGTCTGTCTTGCTGAGTGTTCCATGTGAACTTGGAAAGAATGTGTATTGTGCTGCTGTCAGATGGAGTATTTCTAAAAATGTCAGATCAGATGTTTGATGGTATTGTTCAAGACTTCTCTATCCTTACTGATTTTCTTTCTAAATGTTTTATCAATTAACTGAGAAAAGTGTTGAACTCTAGCTAAAACTGGAAATTTCTATTTCTCCTTTCCTTTGTCAGTTTTTGCTTCATATATTTTGAAGCTCTGTTACTAGGTACGTACAAATTTAGGATTGTTATGTCCTCTTGACTGATTGATCCCTTTAACATTATTAACTGACCCTTTTTATCTTTGGTAATATTTCCTTCCTGTTTCTTTGGATTCATGTTAGCATAGTACGCCTTTTTCCATCATTTTTTCGCTCAGCCTGAGACCTTATATTTCTGAGTATTTCTATTTCTGATTCAAAGTGTTTAGTCATATCCCTTGTATGAGGACATTTAATTCCATTTGTGGTGGTGGTCTTGCAGTTCTCTTTAGCTTTGTGGGTTTTTTAGGGGGAGAAATTTTTTTAAGCTAGGTTTTTCTGTTGTTGTTTTGGTTTTTTGTTGTGTTTTATAATACCTCTGTTACGAGGATTATGTGATCTGCTCTTTTCTATTCCTGTTCATGTTTGCATGGTCGTCTTGTCCGTCTGTCAGTTCCGCCCTCTTCTGTGTAGTTTTTTAATGGATGCTGATATTTGTGAGGAAGATAAGGAATTGGTATGTCTTGTTTTTCTTTGGTTTCTGCAAGATACTTAATTTTCCTCCCTTGCTTCCTTCTTTAGGCGCCCCTGGGTGGCGCAAATGGTGAAGCACTGGATTGCTAACCAAAACGTTGGTGGTTCAAGTCCACCCAGAGTCTCTTCAGAAGTAAGGTCTAGCGATCTGCTTCTGTAAGTCCGCAGCCTTGAAAACGCTATGGAATATAGGTCTACTGTGCACACATGGGGTCACCATGAGTTGGAATCCACTCGCTAGAACTAACAACAACATTCCTTCTTTCCCTTCACTGCCAGGTCTCCAAGGAGAACTAGTCCTTCTCTGAGTATGTAAATCTCCCCTAGAAACAGTGCTCCTCCAAGGCTGCCACTTCCAGTCTCACCCACTTGCAAGTCCCTACCTGCATTCCGTATTTGGCCTTTTGGAAGTAATTGTTTCTAATTTTTTGCCACTGTAAACTGTGATATACACTCTTACAGATAATATTTTTATATTCTGATGCTTTTATTTCCATGGATGGGTTCACAGAGGTGGAATTGTTGGACTTGAAGAATTGTGTATTTGTATTATCCTGTATTTGTATTACCGGTAGCTGGTTTTGGATTGCCTTTCTAAGAAGGTTATAATAATTTACATTTCACCAGTACTTTCCTCCTCCTTGTCCACTTTCCTAACAGCAGACTGATGTATTTATGTGTTTAATCAATTTCTAAGAGTTTTCTGTAGACCCTTTTTCTCCTTGGCATTACTGTTAGATCATAGCCATCTATTAAAGTAATGATTTTGATTAAACCACCATTTATTGGGAGCAGAGGAGAGCCAACTTTGGTTTAAAGGAGGAAATTTATTTTCTGTATCCAGGGAGGTACCCTCAAAATAAAGGTGCTTTAACATTGGAAATGTTTGGCTTGTATTATATACTGCTAGTGTTATTTCAGGCAGTCTTTTATTTTAGTAACAAAGGATGTCTTTTACAGAACAAAAGTTTTCAATTGAGATAAAGTCCCAAGTTATCCTTTTTTTTTCTTACGGGCTGTGGTTAAGGTGTCAGGTCTAACAACTAACTCTTTGCCTAACTTTAGATCTCAAAAGATTTTTCTCCTTTTTTCCGCTAAAAGTTTTACATTTAATTCTATGATCCATTTTTAGTTAATGTTTGTATAAGGTGTCAGACTTAAATCAAGGTAAAATTTTTTTGGCTGTGAATGTTCAGTTACTCCGGCACCATTTGTTGAAAAGCTATCCTCTGTTGAATTACTTTTGTACTTTTGTCAACAATCATCTGGCTGTAGTTGTGTGGGTCTATTTCTGTGTTCTCTGCCCTGTTCCATCGATCCATGCGTCTGCCCCTCTGCACAGACCACAGTGTCTTGATCACTGAACATTAAGTCTTAAAATCAGGCAGAGTGATTCTTCCCACTTTCTTCTTCAAAATTGTTTTAGCTATTTTAGTCCCTTAACATTTCTGTATAAATTTTAGAATCATCTTGTCTATATGTACAAAAACATTCTTGATTTTTATGTATTTTTAAAGGAATTGAGCTAAACCTGTAGATCAACTTGGGGGTAACGGACATCTTTACTGTGCTGAGTCTCCAGTCTGTGAACACAGTATCCCTCCATGATTCATCAGCATGTTTTAGTTTTTAGCATACAAGTCTTAGCTGTTGTGTTAGATTTATACTTTTTTTTTTTAATAGCTGCTGTAAATGGTATTGTTTTTAATGTTGGTTTCTACATGGTCATTGCCAGTATAAGAACTGATTTTCATATGTTGATCAGTCTTGCTGAACTCACTTATCTGGAGTTTTTTTGTAAATTCCTTGAATGTTTACATAGACAGTCATGGCGATTTGCAATAAGGAGTTTTCTTGTTTCCTTACAAACCATATGCCTTGTATTTCTTGCCTTATTGTGCTGGCTAGAAGTCCAATACTGTGTAGCAAAGCGTGTTTTGAGCTTTAAAAAAATCATTTTGATGAAGACTTACAAAAGTCTTGGAAATTATTAATAGAAAGTCAGACAATATATCAATATAGAATCAATTCTGAAAAATTAAGTTGTATTTTCTTGCTTTCAAAATACCGTAAATCTATCCTTGCTAATTTTAAGTACCTGTGAAGTCTTTTATTTGTTATTCTCTTTACAAGTCCAAAGATTCCTGGGTGGTGCAAACAGTTTGCACTAGGCGAGTGAACAAAAAGGTTGGCAGTTCAAACTCACACAGAGGCTCCGTGGAAGAAAGAGGCTTAACGGCCTGCTTCCATGAAGAGTACAGCCAAGAAAATCCTATGGAGCAGTTCTACTCTGTAATACATGGGGTCTCCTGAGTCACAAACCAGCAACAAAAGCAAAATCAACAGCAGCAGAGTGGAGGTGTGCTCTTCCCAAGTCCAAGCCTAATGTTGATATTCTAGAGAAAAAGTACTAATTTCTTTTCACCAACTCAGAATGGTCTTTCTTCTTGTATAAATCATTTTTCTTTTTCTTTTCAGGGTTCTGACCAAGGCTCGGCCAGTCAGGAGCAGGCCTTATCTGCTCAGCAAGCTGCTGTTGTTAACCTTGCTGGAGTAGGGAGTTTCATGCAGTCCCAGGCAGCTGGTAGGTTCTTCATGGCTTTGTACGCTGAATTCACCAAAAGTATCTAATCTATGTACAGTCTCACCATTTTAATTATTTTTTCCTTCCCAGGTAAACAATAACTATGAAAAAGTAGTCTTTATCACCTATTAAATTGATTGATGGCTGTCGAGGTTTTTTCATTAATTTCTTTGGCTGTTGATGAATTAAAAGAGCTTTGGCTTAAACATACTGACAGCACGTACGGCCTTCCCTCAGGTTACTGTTCACTATAATCCAGCTTCCTAGGAGACCCTGCCAGAACCGGGGTCACTGTTTGCCAGTGTGGTTATCTCAGTAACTTAGTAACTCTCTGGCTTTCCAGGGTTATGGAGGCTGTATTTTTCCAGACCGCATCATCTGATAGCCTGAGTTGCATGAAATAAATCTTAATGATTAATAGCCTAACTTCTGGCAGCCACTTTTATCATTTGCCAGAATGAAATTGAACTGAATGACTGTTCACCACTTGGGGTAATCAATGGTGAAACAAAGGTTTATCTTTAATGAAGACTATCTTGTCAGTTAAAGACAGTAATTCTGACTTTACACTAATTAAAATCAGCAAGCCCACATGTATAAGAAAGCTAAGCAGTGGTGGAGTGTGAGGATTGAATGAGTGAACATGTTGTCAGCGTTATTACTGTGGGCTTAATAAGACACCTTTCGGTTAGCAGCTGAGCGCTTAACCACTGCTCCATCAGGGTTCCTTTAAGATACCTTTAGATTCCTACAGTTCCCAGTTTCTGAATTTAGAAGTCCTTTAGGGCAGAATAATAAAAAAGTCTTTATTTTGGAAATAAGTAATTCTCACATAGATCCTAACTTAAAGCTAGTGAACTTCCAAGTGGAAATCTATAATTACATACCTTTACCACACAAGTTATAAATTGCCTAAAATAGCTGTCATTTAGTGGAAAGAACTCTAACGCTGGAAAATGATGAGAATGTTCCTAGCTCAAGACCTGCCAGTAATTACCTGGATGACTAAGTAAGTGACTCAGACCTAACCTAGGCCTTAAATTTCCCCATCTGTATGTACAGTGAAGGGGTTGAGCTCGTTAATACAGCCCTCTCAGTACACGACCTTTGTTGGTAGTCTTGTCTCAGGTTCACTGCAGTATCCTTTGCTTGAAGCACTCGTCTGTTCACCAGTTTTGTCACTGTGGTAGTTGGGATGTCTCCACTCTTTTTTCCTATTTGTTACATTTAAAAATAATGTACTGTGTGTTACCCTGTGAAAGACAGCCTTCTCAACAAAACAGCACTAGTCTCAGATTCCATTTATGCAAAAAGAGGGACACAGTGTTTTGGCACATGTGCCCTCTTCCCCTTCTCCGTCCAGGCAGTTCCATGATCGCAGTACCTTCAACTAACAGGAGACTATACTAAATTGACTCTGAAATGTCTGTGATTTGATACTTAAGATTAATCATACTGATAACTTTTCTATTATTTCATTTCCTTTGTTGTCCTTTTCTAACCCTTCAAACTTTCTGACTGGCCTGCTTTCCCCTTCTCCTCTCTGTAGTGTTGTCTCAGCTTGGCTCTGCCGAGAACAGACCTGAGCAAAGCCTCCCTCAGCAGAGACTCCAGCCCTCCTCTGCCTTTCAACAGCAGCAGCAACAGATACAAGTAATCCAGCAACTTCACGCTAATACGTTTTTTAAGATGAAATATTCAGCTCCAAAAGTACCTCAGTATACCTTGCTTTAGTTTTACTGACTTTTAAGACTAAACAGTAAATTGGTAAATAATTTAGCAAATTTTATTAAAAAGCCTGGCATTTTAGCTAATCAGCATGGAGCACTGAATATATTTGTACATTTAAGCCATACTTTTTTCCTAATGTAAAATCTCTTGAAGTACTGGTGGCACATTACTAAACACGTGTTTCTAGTTTCCAGTATATTTTGAAATAGACTGTAAGTGCCCATTGTTAACTTTTTAATATTGTACTGCAGGAAAAGGCAAGTATAGCAGTGTTCCTATTAGTAAATGTCCTGTTTTAGAAGAATGTTATTCAGTTATTCTTGGAAGTAAAATCAGCATATCATAGTCGCCTCTTATCTTGGTATTCAGGGTGGTGGTATGTTACTGTAAACTATCATCATACAACAAAACGGTAACTGAAGTTGCTGACTTACTGCAGTGTAGACTGGCAGGGCAGAGTAACAAATAATTTTTAAAAGTTGACCAAGAATCATTTTTTAAAGCCCTCAGCAGGCTTCTGTGCCACTGGTGCTGTTTGACTGTGCGTTGTCTCCATGTGGTATAATCCTTTTGTGATCTTGGTGCTTTCTCCCTCTCGTTGTGTTGATTCCGTCACTCAGGAAAAGCACCTTCCCGGACCTGCGTCATTTAACGTAACCTTTCCCTCCTTTTGGCAGCAGTTGCGATTCTTGCAGCATCAGATGGCTGTGGCGGCGGCGGCGGCACAAAGAGCTCAGCTACGTCGGCATCGCCATCCAGGCAGCCAGTCAGGAAGTAAGGTGAAGAGAGGCGCGCCAGCCACTCCACAGCTCTGAGTCTGCGTTACTTCTTCCTTCCTTCCTTCCTCTTTGAGAACACGAGAGCATTGAATCAAACGGATTCTCAGTTTACTTCATTTTTCTTTTGTCAGTATTTTACATTGCTAGATGTACAAACTTTATACAGAAGCACAACCCTATGATTTTTAAATAAAAGCAGGGAAATGATTTAACAAACTAGGGATGGCTTGCCTAAGTCATTGCTCTGGTTTCACTGTGCATAATATGTATGGAAGTGGCCTAAGAAATACTAGAAACATCTTTCAAAAGAATGTAGTTTGATATTTATTTAGTATAAAAGGTTTGTGCACTGTGCTGAGAAATACAGTTTCTACAACTCGGTTTTGAAAACGTGGTGGTGGTTTATTTGGGTTTCATACTTTGAATTACTTCATCCATCAGGGTTTTTACTTCTTTGTGTCTTGTGACTGCTCGGCTCATGCAATCCTGAAGTTTAGCACCAGTCAGCCCACTTCCACCTGAAAAATCAATTGCTGTACCATCACTTTGAACCTGTTAATTGTCTTAACTTTGTAAAAGATCAGCGTCATGTCAAGTTATTTTTAAGAATGGACAGTGTACAGGAGTGGTATGGTCTCAAGACTAGCAGCATCAAAATTACCTGGAAATTTGTAAGAAATGCAAGTTCTTCGTTAACAAGACCTGATTCTGATGCATGCCGAAGTTTAAGAACCACTCATATACCACATAAAAAAAGGAATTTGAGGTAACAAGGAAACTATAGTAAATGTCCTTTAGATAAACAGTGAGACATCCCACATTCCATTTGGTCCTCCTTAATATAAAGAAGCTCACACAGAGTTTTCATCAACATCTGTTCAGACTGAAGTGGAAGAACATGCCTGGTTTGTGAAGACAGCACAGCTTGCCTCCCTCATCCATTACTATTGTTAATGTGCCAGTTGCCAGATGCTCCTCCTCTCCAGTAGGGTCAACTATGAGTAAAGTGCTGTTTTTTAAAAAAAAAAAAAAGTAAATTATTAGTCCATGGAACAAATTTTATTTTTTTAAAAAAACAGTAAACTTAACTACCTGCATTTCAGCTTAGGTACTGAGACCAGATACAAGAGCTAGAAAAGACTGGCAGGAAACCAGAAAAGTTATCAACAACCTGAAAGTCTACTGCTTGTTAGAATGTTTGTCCTTCAGTTTGTGGATATGTTAAAGACTTTGGCAAATACTGAGGTAGCCTCAGCTAAATCTTCAGTGAAAGAACTGAAAATTAACATTCTATAGGAATAAGAAAACCAAGGAATAGGTAGGGTGAGCACAGAATTGATCCTCCAAATCAAGATACTTGTGAAAATATAAAGGTTGGCTAGTAATCATTTTGCAGGGACAACAGCTATAAACTCAGGTGTCCGCAACAAACCAGGACAGTATGGTTACCTTAGGCATTTCATGAAAAGTACAAAGCTCAGTAACAATCTATGACCTTAAATACACAATTTTTTTTTTTCACATTTGATTAACTTACTCATCAAATATGGCAAAGGAAGTTGCAACTGGATGATTTCTAATACTCAAATGACTTTTCTTCTTTAAGTTAACTTCTGCTAAAGCAGTTTCTTCATTTATATTAACTTCAGGCAACTGTACTAGAAAAACATAAATACAAAATATAAACACAGAAGTCTCCCACTCTAGTATAAGTAAAAGGCATGACTTTCTATGCTTTGTTAATTCACTTTTCCTTCTATTGAACTTGTCCAGTAATCTTCTAAGGAAAAAAAAATTATCTTAGAACAAAAAAAAAAACATTGTCATCAAGTCAATTTTGACTCACAGCAACCCTAATGGACAGAGTAGAACTGCCCCATAGGGTTTCCAAGGCTGTAATCTTTAAGGAAGCAAACTGCCACGTCTTTTTACTGTATAGCGGCTAATGAGTTCAAATCGCTGACCTTTCAGTTGTCCAGCTGAGTGCTTTAACCACTGCACCACCAGGGCTCCTTATCTTAGAATAAAGATATATATAAACACTGTTCATCAGAACATCTGACATTCTTGCATAAAGCTTATTCAGAAGGTTTAAGAAATTAAAATGAGTTATTAATAGATAACATGTTTAACCACTTTAAATGCCAGGTACTTTTTAAAGCATTTTCACTGGGTTAATACATGTGATCATCAACACTCCTATGAAGCAGGTACTATTACCCCCTTTTTGGAAACCCTGGTGGCACAGTGGTTAAGTGCCACAGCTGCTCACCAAAAGGTCGGCAGTTCACATCCACCAGGCGCTCCTTGGAAACTCTATGGGGCAGTTCTGTTCTATCCTATAGGGTCACTATGAGTCAGAATCGAATCGACGGCAATGGGTCATTACCCCCTTTTACAGATGAGAAAACTTCAGCACAGAGGTGGTACAGCCAAGATTCAAACTTGAGTCCTTGCTTTAATCACTGTACTAATACAATAAAACCAAACCCTTTGCCAGTACTAATATTATAAAACCAAGCCCTTTGCCGTCAAGTTGATTCCAACTCATGGCAACCCCACTGTGTTACAGAGTAAAACTGCTCCATAGGGTTTCTTGGCTGTAATCTTTACGGAAGCAGCTTGCCAGGCCATCCTTCCATGGAGTGGCTGAGTGGGTCTGAATTGCCGTTACTAGACAAGCACAAACCGCTTGCGCCACCCAGGCTCCTCTGTGATATAATGCTATAATACTGCTATGCTAACTACGTTTTGTAACTCCAGATAGTTACATAATCTACTAAGCAATAGGGAATGTGCATAAGTCACTTGTCAACCATGACCAGTCAGTCTAATTAGACTGCTTACTGAGAAATACTATTGTTAAAGGAAACCTATGGCCTCAGAGTAAAAACCACAGAACCTACTCTACTCTTTTCGGCAACACATAAAGCAAAGAATTCTGATGATACTTGTAGAATCTTCCCCAATCACCCAGACTGCAGTTACAACTCTCTCCCCCGCCTATTAACTACTCTGGGGAGGACTGAACTCCTAATCCGATACATGCACAGAGCAGTTGAGGCAACACTAAAAGGCATTCAGTTAGAGGATATAAAACTTCACGTACATCTGGAAAGTCATGATAGTATTATGTTCATTAATATAGAAACACTTGAATGATAGCTAAATTTTCACAAATACCTTTAAAAAGCTTATTGAGCAAATGTACATAGTTTCACAAATGTAAAAAATTCTGATCCACTAGTAGGAGATGGAGCCCTGGTGGTGCAGTGGTTAAGAACTCGGCTACTAACCAAAAGGTCAGCAGTTCAGATCACCCAGCCGCTCCTCGGAAATCCTACAGGGCAGTTCTGCTCTGTCCTATAGGGTCGCTGTGAGTCAGAATCGACTCCACAGCAATGAGTTTCTTTTGAGTAGGAAGACTGCCATTTATTAAACTTGCTTACCATTTTTTAAAGCAGCTAACAAAGCAAACGTAGAGGCATCCAAAATGTTTCCATCGTAGTCGAGGCAAATGAGATCACAGTATAGAACCCAAGCAAGCTAAAATACAGTTTACACACACACACACACAAAAAAAAAATCAGAGCGTTCAGTTGGTTAGAACATACAACTTGCTTAGATATATGAACCTCAGAACCTTTTGTCAGACAACATAATTTTCAAGGCTAAAAAACCTTAAAGAATGCTTTACCCTTATAAAACAGAAAACCAAAAAATAGTAGACAGGTTTGGTGAAAGCTGACTTTTGACTACCTAGCTGACAAGTCAATGGAACATCTCAGTTTCCCTCAATGGGGCCATAAATGTAGAAGGAATTTCCTTTTGTTAGGTTAGCAGATAAGGGGAATTTTTTAATGTCCCAGCTGACTCAAAATATACCTTCCCATAGTAACCTTAGTACATGAAATGTTCAGGTTTTACAGAGCTGATCAGTATATATAACCAAATAGGAAAACCTTCTCTGGGTTCTAATAAATCTAGTTCTAAATTTTCAAGCCAACTTGGAATTTACCATGTAGATTCACCATAAACATGCCAGCATGATCAGAAATTAAGGAAAAAATCACCTCAGCTTAAAACGTAACATCTCAGTGAGGAAATAATTTTTATGGGCTATGTACTTTATTTAAATAATTAAGGATATATTTTTACTGATCTCTAGCTTTCCATACTTAAGTCCTTTGTGATTTAATTCTTTTCACTTCTCCCCTTAAAAATACTTAAGAATTAATAAAAAGCCCATTGCTTTTTTACTCCTCTTACCTTTCCTTGAGAAATGCATAAGTCCTCTTTCTGAATTATCTGTGAACTTGATTTAATAACAAAGAGCACAGTAAATGAAAGGTCAAACTATCTGAAAATGAGTAATAGTCAAATTTTATCATAATGCTCTCACTTTTCAATGACATCTGCAATGAACTGGCTAGCCACTTGGGCCTCTTCCCCAGGAGGTCCGGACCGAAATCTCGATGAACACAGGGGTGGTAGATCCACATTAGGAACTGAAATAAACATTCTGTAGCTATGAACTAAACTGGCTTTAGGTGTATTTAAGTGTTAAAAGTATTACCAGTCTACTACAAAGGCAACTGTGGCCATGGATAGGCTTTCCAAAGTGGAAAGCATTGTAACATTTCAATTATATTGTTCTTGGTTTTCATAAGACTCCCTAAGGTTAGGCAAAATAAACTTTAAATTTTTCCAATTTTTTTTTCATACAAAGAAGAAAATACAAAAAAACGAAAGCATCTGCATTAGGCCTATTCCTCCTAAACCTTCCAAAGTTTTCTAGATTTCATTCAAAATACCCGAAAGATAGCCCCTCTATTCACACTCAACTGTTTTTTGCATATTTTTAAATGTTTCCTACCGTAAAAGGTCCAAGACCAGAAAAAAAACTGCACAGTAGTATAAAAGAATCTTTATGGAAACAGAAAAGCTTGCAGTGTCTAAATGTATAAACAAAAATTGACTGACTGACTGAAAAACAATGCTTCTATAAAACCCAATGGTAAGTTAAAATACACCTCCTATATAGCTACCCTACAAATGAAATTTTGCTTCTCTATTCCATAGGTAACAAGTTTGATAAAGGTTAAATTTACAAAATTCTCTATCTTGCTATTACGCTGTCTTTCTGCTAACACATCATGTACAGAAAACTTCAACAATGTTGGCTTTCTTCCTGTATATTCCTCAATCTTAGGAATCATTTTCTTCTTCAACACAAACACTCAATGACTAGGACTTAATTACAATCTTAGTATTAAATGTGTTAAAGTACTTGTATTAAAATTATACAATTATTTAACTTACCTATATACCCTTTATCAGGGGCATCTGTTGGCGGTGCTGCAAATTCCTAGGAAAGCAAACAAATGTTTCCTATTGAAAGCCGCTACTAAAAATAGTGAAGACAGTTCAGCAGTCAGTTGTGGAAGGCCCTACCAAAGACCACGTTAGCTAGTGACTACCACATCATTAGTTCCCATCATGCCTGGGGAATCACGTCAGGGGCCTAAGCATATTGGCTCAGATCCTCACAATAGCTCTGCAAGGTAAGAAGGCAGTGCAGTGCAGTGGACTGCACTACAGTGCTGCTTATTAACATTTCCTAGAGATCTTTTTAAAAATATTCATCAGATGTCTGCCCCACCCTCTTCTACTGATTCAGTAGCCAAGAATCTGAACTTAAATCCCCAGGTGATACTGGCACAGATTTAGGAACTGCTGGTGTGATGAAATCACAGCAAAAGCTGAGAGACCTTGAGCAAGTTATTTAACCTCTGACCTCCAACTTCATCTGTAAAAGGGGAAAAATAATAGTGCCGACTCCAGCGGACTGTTAGAAGGGTCGAATGAGAATATGCACGTTAAGTCCCTAACACAAGACCTGACAAGAAGTAAATGTTCAAATCTTACTGCTAGTTATCACCCCAGGTTTACTGAGGAGGAATCTGAACTCAGGTTAAATAACCCAGAGCGTAGAGTAGTATAGTAGAAAAGCACAGGCTTTGAAGCCACATGTATGTTTATTTATCAACCTTGTAAACCTGTACAAGTTACTGAACCTCATCTGTAAAACAAAGGAGACAGAAAAATAACACCTCAAATGATAAGCTAGATAATTCTGTAAAGCACCTAGCAAGGAGCCTGGAATATAGCAGGTACTCAGTAAATGGTAACTATTACTCCCTCACACTTTTCTCTTGAACAGTATCAATGTTCTACACATTTCACACAGATTAAATGCCATCACTGGCTAAAAGAATGCTGCCAAAAATCTCTCGTAATGACATAACCAGTTTCTAAAAATAAAGTGTGGTGAGATTAAAAACAGTTTTATTTTGATACATTTGACAAATGTTCCTAAATTATAATTAAGAATCATTAAACTTGGGCTGTATTATCTACTACTCACAGGTAGAGGCTCTTTGGAAATTAAAATAAATACTAAACAACAGACACCCAGCTACCTAATCAAGAGTAGAATTGTAAGTGTGTATTACCATCTAATAAACACATGGGTCTGCTTTGGCAATTCCTATCAACAAGATACATACTAAACCTACCGCTTTAATTCCACAAATTACTGTCGTATTTCCCAGCTTCACTAAAGCAGAACCATCGGCAGTACTAATTGAACCTGAAAAGATAAGTATTTAGGTAAAATGAAAAAGTTCATTAAAAAAAAAATAGCTACAGAATTATCTACGTAATAACTAAAATGTTAACCTCAGTTTTCTAAATATAATTTTTGCTTTCTACACATCTGTAGTCTCAGTTGCTTACGAAAATTTATCCCTAGCTCGGAAGTCACTGATTTAAAAATGGTACAACTATTTGAAATTACTCTTTGAAGAAATATGTGCCTGTCCTTAAACTTGAGTTAATCATTTTTCATTCACCGTCACAGGATTGTTGTACAGATAAATCTAATGGTCAGAAATCATTCAAATTCCTTAGACATGGTAGGATTTGGCTGACATATGTTTAAGCGGCTCATAGGCTAGAACTTGGGAATATCGTACAGTTGAAAATAGAAAATTCCGTATTTGCAACAAGAGTATTCAATAAGTATTAGGCACATAAGAAAGCCTTGTCTTTGTGGCTTTGAAGGAAGGAAGGGGAAAAAACACTTTACAGTTATTTTGAAATTTAAATGAATTTATTAATTGAGAGGATGATAGGTTAAAAAAGAAAACTTTACAAATAATTCTCTACTACTATACAAAAACTAAGAAAAATACTATTTTAAAAACTGATTAACTTCAACATCCTATTTTAGAACTCAAAATATCTCACCTATGTTGACAGTGGTGGTTCTGAATTCACCAAGTTCTCTTCCATCAGGACGGCAGTTCTCTTTCTAAATAAATGTTTATTTATATGAAAATGCAACATATACATGTATATTTTACACACAATCAGGTAAAACACATTAAACCATGTTAATGCAAAATAAATTCAAATCCAAATGAACTATTCAAAATTTGTCCTTAAAAGAAGCATATGATATTGTTATCAAAAAGACATTGACATTACTGACCAAAAATCTCCTGTAATACTCCAGAGGTTCCACGGTTCTGAAACGCATGAGTTAAAAATTTATCAGGTAAATTAAAGAATTTTAACATAAATCCCAAAACTGGCAAAGATCTTAAGGGTCTGGTGATTCAGCCAATCTCCAAAATTTGTAACTAAGTTTCTTTCATGAGTTCTGATGTTTACGTTGCCACCTATAAGTAATTATAAAAAACAGAGCCCCATTATAGTAGCAGTTGCACTAAATGACTATTCTTCACTCCTCCTTAGACAATTATAGGATTAAAGACCAAACCCTTGGACATCTTTAAAAATGGATTAATCCGGGTGTTAAAATAATCATCCCATTCTTGCTCTGAAGCTGGGATTTTTAACCTAGTATGAAAAATTACATCTTTATTTTCACTATCCTATAACTGAAATTTAGTATGTCCTTCATTTATGACTGCAGACTATCAGCCAAAATAATATTAACAGTACCTGTGACTTTAACACCCACAGATACTTCCCTTTTGTCGAGGGTATCTTTGGGCTCATCATTACTTTGAAATTCCAGTAGTTACTAGATCCGCCACAAGATCTTGTTGTTTAAGAAAGTTCATTTTAAAAAACACTCATATTAACATATCAAGAATTCAGAGTTTATACAGATACATAAATGTACTTCAATATAATTGGCTTCCTTTCGTATCCTATTTTATCCATTTAAAAACATTGCGCTCAGGCGTCCAAGGGCTTCACCACAGCGGCACAGAGGCTTAACTAACATTTTCCGAACAAGCCACCATTCTTTTAAGAAATAAATAAGGGGGAAGGAGAACAAGGCGCACGTGAGTCAGATGGAACGCATTCTAAAAAATGACAACTGTGTCTCCTGGGTCTGCACGTCCCAGCCGCCAGCTCAGGAGCGCTCGCAGTGGGTGCAGGGCTCCATGCGCCCAGCCCCTGCCATCTCCCGTCCCGCAGGGGAATAGCCCCTTTCCTTTCACCACAACCACCCTGGTCGCCTGCTTCGGCGGGGAAAAAAGTGAGACCCCGGCGGAGAGCGCTTCCAGGTGAGGGACTCGTAGCTCCGATGTTAAGGGGGGCCGACAGCCGCATGGCGGCCGCCGGCGACACTCACTTGAACCCGGCCGCCATCTTCCCGCCCGCGCGCAAGTGCCGCGTCGGGTGCGCCTGCGCACTGTCGACAGGGACGCGCGCCCGTCACCCGCCTGGAGGAAGCGGAAGGCGGGGAGGCGGTCAAGGTGGTCCCCGGCTCGCTTTGCGCTCGACGGTCTCTAGCCAGAGCTGCTGTGGTTTTTCTTGCCTTTAATGTGTTTCGACGACTCTCCTAATACAGAAAGGATGAGGTGTCCCTTTTTAGGAACATGCTGCTAGTTGAGAGTAAAGCCAAGAATTTAAGACAGCCGAATTTATAGCGAAGAGTCGAGTGTTGAGTGTGGAGCATTATTCCAATGTCGCTGCGTCCTCTCCGTCGTTGGCTGGGCCTGGCGCTTGCCTGTCCCCCAGGTGAAGGGCTCCCTGCGCCAACACCGGAGAATTACTGAACTTTCTGTGCTACCACTGTCAGCACCAGGCTGCACTTGTTGCAGAGCCAGACAAGGCTCCAGAGGAGCGGCTTGTATTGTGTAGACTGTGTGTGGCTCAAGGCCTCCACCAGCCTGCTAGTTAGGACGGCGAGATAAAATACAGGACAAAGCCGGTGCCTGGAGTCGATTCTGACTCTTAGCGACCCTGTAGGACAGAGTAGAACTGCTCCATAGGGTTTCCAAGGCTGCGGTGTTCACGGAAGCCGACTGCCACATCTTTCTCCTGGGGAGCGGCTGGTGGGCCAACCTCTGACCTTTAGGTTAGCAGCCGAGGGTTTAACCACTGTGCCACCAGGGCTCCTGAAGTACAGGACACCCAGTTAAATGTGAATGTCAGATAAAGAATAAAGTTTTAATATGAGTACGCCCAAAATAGGAGTCCTGGTGGTGCAGTGGTTAAGAGCTTGGCTGCTAACCAAAAGCTGGGCAGTTCGAAACCACCAGCGCTCCTTGGAAACCTGTGGGGCAGTTCTACTCTGTCCTATAGGGTCGCTATGAGTCGGAATCCACCCGAGGGCAGTGGGTTTTGGTTTCCAGTGTTATTACTTGCGAAATCTGTTAACCATACTAAGGAAGCGCTAGACTCGCCCGGGGGCGCCGTGGCCGGCC
>NW_004444206.1:1872749-1878269 GCF_000243295.1 Trichechus manatus latirostris
GGGCACAGGCCGGCGCGGCCTCTCTGGCGGCGGAAGGCGGGGCCGAAGCGTGCTTCCGCGTGCGTGTAAGGGCGGGATAGGGCGACTGAAGCAGCCCGGGCGGCCCTAGCCTGGAGGATGGCGCCGCTCGTGCTTCAGCTGGTGGTGCTCGGCGTGGCGCTGGCGGCCGCAGCGCTGATAGTGGTGAGGACTGGGGCTGGGGACTGACGGGGGCCTGGGCTCACCGCTCTGCTGGAGGTTCCGGCTCCCCGGACGTCCCCTTCTCCGCACTGCCCGCTCTTGCCTCCAAGCCTTGATGCCAGAATTATTCTCCTAGAGCTTGACTCCCCTTCTTTCCTGGTCTTTTTTTTTTGGAGACGGTCTCCCTATTGCCCAGAGCCTGTGTCGGTTCTCACACTGGGACGCGCCCACCCAGCCTGCTGCTCCTGCGTCGCTCACCCCTGGTCCCCAGGGACCCTGCCCAGCCGCCCTGTCGGCCTCGACCTTTCCAAGAGTCCCTCCAGGGCTTCAGCCTGTGCAGTTCTGGCCCCACCCGGGGAGGTCTTAGGCCCTGAGAAGACTCGCTCTTCTGTTGGGATGGTTAAGCAAATAAAAAGTGGTGACGGAAGATTGACAGCAGCGACCTATTACAGGTTGGAATAAGTCAGTGGATTAGGAAGACCCACTAGGGACGCAGGATGACCAGACAAGACGAAGCTTAGGCTCATCACTTTACCATGTGTCTGTGGGGCGTTATGTCTCAGAATTAAACAGCCTGCAATTTCTGCCTCTAAAAGAGTCAACACAGTAGAATTCAAACTCAGATTTTCTTTGCCATTATTCAGGAAATACAAAAACGTTTTAAACGCTGATCCGTAGGTGATAGAAGAATTCCCAAGTGAATTCTCCCCACATGATTTGGAATGAGCCTGCTTTCTAGTTAGTAAATGGAGAAGAGTTTGTCACTCTTAACTTACCGATTAGCAGCCTGCACAGTACTGCAGGAGGGAACCTCACTGTGTGTGTGTGCTGGTGATCAGAGCTGAGGGACACCTGAGAGTGGACTGGATTTCCTGTAGTGGCTGTTCTCTGTTAGATCTGGAATGACAGAGGCCTGGGGAATGGCAGGTGGGAAGAGAAAAAGAACCTCCTATGGCATTAGTGTCTGAACAACTAGCTGGGTGAAAAGGACAATGATTGGTTTATAAGTAGGCCACTGATTGTCTTCTAATTGTAGAGTCATCTCTAGATCATTTTTAAGAAACTAGTGAATATAAAAAACTAGTTGCCATTGAATTGATTCCAGCTCATGGTGACCCCACGTGCACCATAGAGTTTGCAGTGGCTGATTTTTCAGAAGTAGATTGCCAGGCCTTTCTTCTGAGTCGCCTCTGGGTGGACTCAAACCTCCAGTCTTTTGGTTAGCAGCCAAGTGCAATAACCACTCAGGGACTCCAGAGAATGAGTATTCTGCCCCAAAAAAGTCATGTAGATGATGTATTTTAACAAAACAAATGTAAAAAAAGGTCAGCAAAACCATTTCTTTTTTACATGTCTGCTTTTAGATTTCCTTTGTTGCATTTGTAACTGCTGTGAAAATGCCCCACCTCTATCAACATGAAGATGAGAAGTTCTTCTTAAACGCCAGAGGCCAGAAGGAAACTTTACCTAGCATATGGGACTCCCCTACCAAACAGCTGTCTGTTGTCGTGCCTTCATACAATGAAGAAAAACGGTGTAAGCACTATTTGAATTTTTGGTAAGGAGTGATTTGGAGAGAAAAGAAAATTTGAGGTACTTTCCTTTACTGTGTTTGCCAGAACATTAACTACGTGTGGGCTGTCGTGGGTGGCAGAGTCGGTGGTGGTTGTAGCTCAGAGGAGGGGAGTGAATGTTAGCTGTAACTAGCAGGAGAATGAGCTTGAGGAAGTAGGACTGAATGTGTTCTGGGAAAGTAATGAGATGGGAACAGAAGACAGAGGAAGATGCTCCAGATGGGAATGACCACTGGAGCAAATCCCAGAGGGACTAGTTTGATTATCCAGACTTTTTCCATACATAAACTGGGTGTGCCGGGCCTTGGTGATTCATTTTCAAAAGTGATTTTTAATGTTTTTTTTTTTCAGTGCCTATGATGATGGATGAAGCCCTGGACTATCTAGAGAAGAGACAGGTACTGTGTTTTCTCTTTCAATTTGGTGTCACCATTGAAAACTAGACCAGGTCACCCAGGCTAGACCCAGTGTGAGAGGCAGTACCAGCCGACCTCCGAGCAAGGCAACACCAGCTGTGCATCGGTAATCCTGACGGGTGTGCCTCCAGCCTGCGCAGTTTGTAGCTGGCCATCAGCCTTCAGTAGGCAAGCCCACCACGTAGCACACAATGCCCAGAGGCAGGTGAGCACCCCCAGGACAGACTAGAAAATGGAGTTGCTCTTATGTACTCTGCCATACACTTACTGTTTTTTCTTTCCTGATGATACGTTTAAGATGGAGTGACAGCGTATGACTGCAGATCTTGTATGTTTCCTTATTATTCTCAAGAATCCCCCATCAGATATTTTTCTCTTTTCCCAACGTAAAGGAAAGTAATGTGTGCCCCACTTTTGTAGCATCAGCTGCCATTGGAATCTCCTTGGGGAGTTTGACAGTGAGGTGAGCTTTACGACTGGTTCTTTTTAGAAAATTCCTTGTTTTGATTTACTTTGATTTGGGTTTTGTGGGTGTGGGTGTGAAAAGGAAAAGTATTCATTGAAATAGAGACTGTGACGTATGTATAAATTCAAAGAAAAGACCAAGGGAATTGAGCACTTAGTATGTGTGAGGATTCTACTTTTTGTATTACACGTATGTTTCACACCAGTCACATGGACTAGGTTTTACTTCCCCCCTTGTTGAAAAATGAGAAAACAGGCCAAAAAAGTTAACTTTTCCAAGGTCAAGGCTAAGAAGTGATGGAGCCAGGTTGGACTGTAGACTCTCTGACTTCAGACCTCTCTCAGATATGCCTTAGCATCCCCAGGCCCTGACTTCCTCCCTGTGATGCCGGGAGGCGAGAACAGCAGGGTGCACACAGAGAGATTTAGCCCGTGTTTGCTCCTCTGTCCCTGCCAGTGCCTGTCCTTGTTTTGATTGTTTTATGTGTAGGTGTATATGTGTACGTATACTTACATTACGATCATATTTATATGCATCAATACTAAAAGAATGGTTTTCTAAATTCCTTAAAATTTTATTAGAATTCTTGATGGTAGTTATACCAAATGGTGGTATTTTATTTTTGTTTCTTGCAGAAACAAGATCCCATGTTCACTTACGAGGTGATAGTAGTTGACGACGGCAGTAAAGACCAGACTTCAAAGGTAAGAAAGACTTGCTTTTAGAATTGCCAGTGGGTAGAACATAAAGAGCATCGTGGCAAATGTTAGGTCTTATTTTTGCTCACCAGAGACCCCCTAAAGCTATGCCTCATATTCTTCATTGTTACAGCATGGGTAAGAGAAAGCACAGGGACCTATGGAAAGCTAGAAAATTTGTCTGCCGTCCTGTTGCTCCACAAGGCCTAGGAAGCTTTGAAAATCACCAGATAGGGAAGGAACCTACCCAACAACAGTTGACTTTGACCTCTTACAGAATCCTCTTTGTCTACCAATGTATGATTCCTTTTTGTAAGCGTAATTCCTTTCTTTATGCTCCACCTTGCTTTACAGTTTCTAAAGCAGTCATGCAGCTGGGAGGGTGCCTTCATATTTGCCACTGGGTGTCAGGTATGTCCTTTGGCATGGTGCTGTGTAGATGTCCCCAGAGGAGGTAACAGTGTCTTAAGCTTTATCCCCTCTCATTCCTGCGTTCCTAGACCTGTAACTGCCGTGTCCAGGTGCACTGATCTTTGGAATAGATCATGTATTGAGTGTCCCTGACACGTTACTCTCTAAACGTCTAAATGTATCATTAGGGACGCCTCCCATTTTCTTCTTTGACATTCACATTTCTCTAATTAGAGATTTCATTTATGGCGCTACTTACGTTCTTGCTAAATAGCAGCATATAAAAAAAAAACCAAGCCTGTTGACATCAAGTCAACTCCAACTCATGATGACCCCGTGTGTTATAGAGTGGAACTGCTCCATAGGGTTTTCTTGGCTATAAACATTATGGACACTAATCGCCAGACCTTTTATCTGCAGCACTGCTGGGTAGGTTCTGATTGCCAACCTTTAGGTTAACAGTCGAGCATAATTTGTGCCACCTAAACCAAAAAAAACCATACTGATTGTCATCAAGTCGATTCCGACTCATAGCGATCTTATAGAACACAGTAAAACTGCCCCATAGGGTTTACAAGGAGCACCAGGTAGATTCAAACTGCCAGCCTTTTGGTTAGCAGCCAAACTCTTAACCACTACGCCACCAGGGTTTCCTTGCACCACCTAGGGACCTGTAAACCTCAAAGACCAGATCCGTTGTCGTTGAGTTGATTCCAACTTATAGCAACCCCATAGAACAGGGTAGAACTGCCCCATTGGGTTTCCAAGCCTGTAATCTTTACGGAAGCAGACTGCCACATCTTTCTTCTACGGAACGGTTCAAACCACCATGCTTTCACTTACCAGCTGTGCACTCTCACCACTGTGCCACCAGGGCTCCTGCCAGGGACCTAGAGTGGACCTTAAATATAGAGGGGAATGTCCACTGGATTAGTCATCAAAACTCCTTTTTGTGTGCAGCTGTGTACAAAGTGCTGGAAACTGTGGGTCACGGCCTTGTCCGTTTGTGTAAGGCCCTCCCGGTGCAATACAACACGCGTCAAACACTGCCATGCAGGTGAAAAGGGGGGCCCAAAACAAAATGAGAGAGAAAGGGAAGTAACTTTGGAACTAAACCTATTTTTTTCCTTTTTTAATTTTTTTATTGTACTTTAGATGAAGGTTTACAGAACAAATAGTTTCTCATTAAACAGTCAGTGCACATATTGTTTTATGACATTGGTTAAGAACCCCACGACGTGTCAACACTCTCCTTTCTTGACCTTGAGGACCTTTTTTTTTTGGTAAAAATACACATAGCCGAAGTTACACCATTTCGAAAGTTTCTACATGTACAATTCAGTGACATCAATTACATTCTTCTAGCTGTGCTGCTGTTCTTACTGTCTTTTTCCAAATTATTCCATCACTGTTATCTTCAACTCACTGTCCCCTAGGCTTCACATCAAACCTTTTGAGTTGCTGTTATCAGTTTGATCTCACATAGATAATTCTTTTTTTTTTTTGTATCTTAGATGAAGGTTTGCAGAACAAATAGTTTCTCATTAAACAGCTGGTACACATATTGCCCTATGACAATGGTTAACCCCATGACATGTCAACACTGTCCCTTTTCAACCTTGGGTTCCCTATTCACTAGCTTTCCTGTCCCCTCCTGCCTTCTAGTCCTTGTCCCTGGACTGCTGTGCCTCATTAGTCCTGTTTTGTTTTATGAGGCTGTCCAATCCCTGGCTGAACGGTGAACTGCGGGAGAGGCTTCATCACTGAGCTAAAAG
>NW_004444206.1:1878447-1879892 GCF_000243295.1 Trichechus manatus latirostris
CAGCCCTCTGCCCAGCAATTCAGTCCCTCAGGGAGTTTGGAAGTATCTATGGAGCTTCCATGACCTTTCCTTGTACAAGTTGTGCTGGCTTCCCCCATTATGAGTACTGACTTACCTTTCACCAAAGTTACCACTTATCTATTTAGTTCCCCCCCCATCCCTCCCATCCCTTGTAACCAACAAAGATGGTTTCTCTTTGTGTATAAACTTTCAGATGAGTTATACAGCAAAGGTCTCGTACGATATTTGTCTTTTTGTGATTGACTTATTTCACTCAGCGTAATATTCTCGTTTCATCCATGTTATGAGATGCTTCACAGATTCATCATTGTTCTTTATCTTTGCATAATACTCTATTGTGTGTATATACCATAGTTTGTTTATTCATTCATCTATTGATGGGCATCTAGGTTGTTTCCGTCTTTTTGCTATTGTGAACAGTGCTTCAATGAATATGGGTGTGCATATGTCTATTAGTGTAATGGTTCTTATTTCTCTATATATTCCTAGAAGTGGGATTGCATTTTGTAGTGCTTTTTTTTTTTGTGGTGCTGACGTGTTCTTTGTTCCTTTTACTCTCCTGTGCTGAGTTCCTTTTGTATGCGGATTTTTTTTTTCATTTCTTTTGTTTTTGTAGGTTTTGTTTTTACTCAGACTTTATGTTTTTGTTCTTTATTTTGATGAGTAGGTTTCTTTGTGGTTCCCTTGAAATTTACACTTATTTTCCTAGATTTGTACCTGTCTGTTATTACTTGGTATCATGCTTCACTTCCTCTCCATTAGAAGGTTCTATACCTACACCATTTATTTCCTCTTTTATTGTTCTGATGCTGTTGTCATTTACAGATTTACCTCTCTGGTTCCCTTTTGTAATTCTTTTGGTTTTGCATAGTCCGTAAGAGTTCATTTCCTAGGTTGGTATCTGGCTAGTACAATCCTGTGTCTTGTATTCAGCCTGTGGTCTGATATTGTTTGTTCTCAGATCAAAGGACTTTCTTTAATAAGTCTTGTAAGTTCGGTTTGGTTTTTACATAGTCCCTTAGTTTTTGTTTATCTGGAAATGACCTAATTTCCCCATCATATTTGAACAAGAGTTTTGCAAGATATATTATTCTTGGTTGGCAATGTTTTTCTTTCAAGGTTTTATGTATGTTATCCCATTGCCTTCTTGCCTGGATGGCTTCTGCTGAATAATCCAAGCTTAGTCGTTTTGTTTCTCCCCTGTATGTGACTTTTTGTTTTTCTTGAGCTCCTCTCACGATTCTTTGTCTTTGGTTTTAGCGAGTGTGATTATGATATGCTTTGGTGATTTTCTTTTGGGGTCTGTCCTATGTGGGGTTCGTTTAGCTTCTTGGATGGTCAGCTTTTCATCTTTCATGATATTGGGGAAGTTTTCTGTCAGCAGTTCTTCAATGATCCTCTCTGTGTCTTCTGTTATCTCCCCC
>NW_004444206.1:1879992-1893609 GCF_000243295.1 Trichechus manatus latirostris
CAGAGTTGTATCCAAGTGTTTCTCTTCAATTTCGCTGATCCTGTCTTCCACCGTTTCAGATCTGCTCCTCAGCCCTTCTATGACACTGTCCATTTCTGAAATCTTGTTGTTCATCTTTTGGATTTCTAATTGTTGATTTTGTATGGTTTCTGGTTGTGGATTTATTTTAGCATTTTGTTCCTGTATTATTTTCTTGAATTCTTCCATTTTTTGTCTGCCTTTTCCATGAATTTGTCTATTTTTTCCTCATTTTTGTCTGTTTTTTGCTTCAACTCTTGGATAATTCTGAATATTAGTGATTTGAATTCCCTATCAGTTAGGTCTGGTGCCTTTTCTTCTACTGGAAGGTCATCTGGTATTTTATTTTGGTTGCCTACTAGAACCATCCTGTCCTGTTTTTGTGAATGCTTTGATATTGTCTGCTGTCTTTGGGGTGTTCAGTGGTTATTTTCCTCATTTATGGATTGTAGATTTGTTTGTTCCGTCCTGCTTTTCTGTTTTATTTGGTGAAGTCTGAGCAGGCGGGCTGCGGGTTCTTGTTGTTCGCGCGTCTGTGGGCGTGACACTTTCCACCTCCTTCTCCAGTGGGCAGGGTCGCTCACTCAGGTACGGTACCGCAGGGCAGGTCCAGCTGAAGGGGAGTTGCTGGGGTGGGTTGTTTGTGGCACGTACCAGGGCTGACAGTGCAGACCGGGAATCAGTGCAGGGCAGGTTCCGGTCGGCCGTGCCTGTGCTGCTTGGGAGTGTGATGTTCAGCACACAGTGCAGGTGGGCAGGAAGGAGGGGGGAGATTGTGATGTGTGGAGCTAAGATGGGTATGGGAAAGAGGAGAGAGAGGAGAGAGGAACAGGGGCCAAAAACATACACACAAACAATAAAAAGTGCTAAGCGAGCTTGCTATTGGAGTGGAGAGATGAGAGACTGAGAAATGGGGAAAAACAAAAATGAAAAAAGACAAAAAGAGTAAAAGAAAAAAATGAATAAATTGAGAAACTGTAAATGAAGAAAGACAAAAAGGGAATAAGAGGGAAAAAAACTAAACAAAGAAATAAAAAAAAAAAAAAACCAAAAAAATAAATGCCTCCCAGGGATGTCCCTGCGCGTCTGCGCAGAGTAAGGGACTAGCTTCCAAGCCACGTGGTACTGCCCGGCTAGAAGAGGCTCCCAAGCCGAGAAGAGAAAAAGAAAACAAACAAACAAATTAAAACAGAACAAATCGGAGCAAACGAAGAAGCCTCTGGTGGTCCCACCCGCATGGCGGCACAGGCTGGGAAGTAGTTTCACAGGCGAGCGGTGTCTCACGGCCTTTCAGGAGGAAGCAGAGATGGCTCATGGAGCAAGGTGTTTGAGTGAAAGGAGGGGGACATAGTGAGAGGTAAGGAAGACATGTAAAGAAGAGGAAAAAAGCAACACCATCAGCCAACAAATGGCGCTCAGGGAGCCGGCCAGGGTGGGCGGGTGGAATCCAAGCGGCACTGGGGGGAAGCTCGTGCTTCCCGGCCAATAGACTGGCTGCACGAAGCAGAGGAGGCTTAGTGGGGGTGAAGACGGGTGAAGGGTGGGAAAGCCTATATCATGGGTTACCAGTTCTGTCTCCTGTTGGAAGCTGCTTGCTCGTACTCCCTGTTTGCTGATCTCTGATAGGAGTCCAAGATGGCGGATCCATGCTATGGTAGCTGATAGGGGACCTCTGCATGTATCTCTCCTTGCTCTCTGTTCTCGGTCAGTTTCTTACTCCTTTCGGTGCTTGGCTGAATTCTTTCTCTCTTCATTTGATGCTTAGGGTTTCAGGATTGACGTGTGACTCTGTTTGACTTAGTTTTTCTGATCTTTGCTGCGGAGGGTGGCGTGGTGCTTCTCTGAAGTAAACCTTTTTAAGGATGGTTATGACTAGGAACATGGAGGGTAGCATATTCAGATTGAAAAACATAGTATAATCAGAGGGTTTGAGGCCAGAAAGCATTGGTGGGTTCTGTGTTAGGAAGGGTAAGTGCTGCACTTTGAATGGCGAGTATGATGTATGAAAGATGTGAACACAAACTATTTGAGGACGTTTCCGTCTGTGGAGGCGATGGCCTAGGACGTACACGTTGGGCGCCCGCTGCTGAGATCCCAGAAGCAGCCTGAGCCCAGCTGAGGAAAAGCGGCTTTTCCTGAAGGGCACTTTTCCGTGGACGCCGTTTGGCACGTGAAGCAGACTGCTCTCCTGGGAGGATCGGAGATGCCCCTCTGCACAGCAGGATAAGTCGAGGATTGGTGAGGGAGAGGTTGGCAGGTGTCCCTACGGCTCCCAAGGCTGGAAGAAACAGAAAACTTGAAACCATATTTAGTGTAAATTTTTATTTTAAAAAAAGCAACATACTGGCCTTCTCCCAAGTTGAGTATTTATTGATCACCAGTTATGTGTCTTGCACTCTGAGGAGTATGAGGAAAATTTTAGATACAGCTCTTGTTCCTAGGTTTACAGACTAAAGAGGCCGAATTTATGTACAAAGTACAGTACAAGAGAGTATTGCAGTTATACAGTGACATTTTTATACCGTTAAGCAGTGTATCAGCAAGGTGAGTAAGCACTGAGTGGGAAGTAAACTCACTCCCGGTGGGGAAGTGAGAGCTGCTGCAGTTGTGCAAGGGCACACTGTCGAGCATCAGTGTCCGTGCATTCCAGACAGGCGTGGCTTCAACAACATTTGCTTTCTTTGAAGCTAGATGCCATACTCTAGAAGGAGGCTTTCATCCTTGCCTGGTAAAGTTTCTTTTTGGTCAGTCAGCTACTTGCACACAGACTTTGTCTTCCTGGGTTTGGAGCCTTGTAATGAATGTCAAGCTTTGTGCCATTCCAGAACATGACATCTACAGCTCAAATCAGTGTTCTTTGAATAGACATTTCTTGAGCTGTTAGCATGAGTCACAGACTAACTATTGTCGGAATACAAAAATGTAAGATCAGTCTCTGCTTTCAAGGGATTTATGTCTAATATCAGGTGACACACACTAGGTAATTAGAGCTCAGTGTGTTAGATACGTATATCAGTTGGGAACTATCTCATGAAGAGTAGCTTAAGTAATAGAGACATTTAAGTATCTCATATACCAGGAAGTCTGAAGGTGGGTGTCTCTAGAGCTGGCTCAGCAGTTCAGCAGGGTCGGGTTGAAGCCACACCTTTACAGTTCTCGTGCCATTCCCTCGTCCCAGAACGGGCATAGCTCCAAATATCACATGCCTTGAAGCAATAAGAGACAGCCAAGGCTGTAAGAATTGTCTTCCCTTGCCTCTTTCCTTTTTACCTGGGAATAAAAATCTTTACCAGAGACCCCCATTCCCACCCTCTAATAGACCTCCTCTTGCACTTCATGAGCCAGAACTTGGTGACATGGCCACCCTTGCCCGCAAGGGCAGCTGGGAAAGTGTGGCAAAGAAGATTTAGACCAGTCACGATTCATCCCCTGCTGCGCGCATTGTCACTGCAGAATCAGGGCCGTCGTAGCAAGGAAGAAGGAGATGCTATAGTGTGTATAAAGGGTTATGGCTGCATTTGTTCACTGAGCATTTATCAACATCGGACTGTGTGTTAGATGCTGAAAGTAATAATCTTTGCCTGTAAGTAACTATTAGCAACTTAAAGGCAAAGATTAATATTCCCACCGTCTGACACACAGTTATGTTATGTGGTGAATGAGGTCACAGTGGAATGGGAAATATGCTTTAGAAGTGCACATTATTATTAGAATTATACTTTCCTGTGAGAAGGTGAAGATGAGCATGGGAGCTAGGGGAAAAAATGGTGCTTGAGCTCTCTTAGGCTGTCCTGAAAAGGTGAGGAAGCTGGGAGGCAGTGTTTTGAGAAAAAGCATAGATATGTGATCACATCGTGTGTTCTGGATTTCTCAAATATTGCTGGTTTACAAAGTACTAACGCGACAGCATCAGTAGCTGGGGCTAGAAAAGTTAGGCAAGGGACAAATCTATATGCTGATAAGGAAGTCATACTTGATTCTTAAAAGCAATTGTTTATCATTGAAAGAATTTAAATTAAACAGATGGGACACATGATCAGATTTTCATATTAGAAGATTATTCTTATAACTGGAGAACAAATGGAATCAGGCTAGAGACGTGGAGACCACAGGGTCAGTCAGATGTGATGATGATAAATTCTGCATTTTTTGTATTTGATACACATCTCGGTGACATAGGAGAGGAGTCTGGGCTGTAGAGGGACGGTAAGATTGAAACACACGGTGGCCCCACTGAGAGTGCATGGTGTAGAGAAGGTGGCTGAGGGCTCCCGTAAACTGCTCAGGCTGCCCAGCACAGGCCCTCGTGGGACAGCAGCATCTAAGGGGCAGACTGAGGAGGAGTGGCTGGAAAGGAGAGCAGACCCCAGGTAGAAAGAGGGTGTGGAAAGCAAAGGTATAAGCCGTACGACAGTGAACTGAAGAACAGGTAGGTGGGAGAGAGCTGTAGGTAGCAGATATGAATTACGTTGCATGACTTTGATTATAAATCAAAGAGTAATGGCAATTGAGATGGTCATGAAGTGTAACTAAAGTTTTTCAGATGCTGGAGGCTTGATCAAGTTTAAGGCTGAGGAGCCAGCAGAAATGAAAATATTGAAGATTCAGAGGAGAGGGACAAGTAATGGCATGGGTGGATGGTATCTGCTGAGAGAGAAGGGTTTGAATGAGAAGCTTTGAGAGAAATGGCCCAGGATACGAGCAGCTCTCAGGGGAAGAAGTTAAGTTGCTGGCCAGAACAAGTAAACAAGTTACTAAGCGTCATTGGGGCCTGATGACAAGTTTGTATTGGTCGTTCAGCACGTGTATTTTCTTTCTTTTAGCAGCTCAGTAGCTCAGGTAGAGAAGTCAAGGAAAGAAGATGGTCACTGTCTATTCTGGTGAATCTTCTGTAGAAAATTGAGTTGTGACTTCCACGTAGTAGGTCACTGTTGAATCATGACGTCAGGGATTGTACAGCTCTGGGCCACAGACAACGTACAGTGGGTATAATCTAGTCGTAGGAAGGGGTAAACTGGAATAGCAGTTTTTGAGCCAGAATAAGAAACCCAGTTATACAGTTTATATAACTATCTTGGAATCTAATTAATTTTATTCTGACTTTAATTTGACAGGTAGCTTTTAAATATTGCCAGAAGTACGGAAGTGACAAAGTACGAGTGATAACGCTGGTGAAGAACCGTGGGAAAGGAGGAGCTATTAGGATGGTAATACGTATTTTCATCTAAAATATAAAGGCGATTTGAATAACCTCTTTTTCAGACTATAGTTCACGTATATCCTGCAGTTGGCTGATTAAGTGCCAGCATTTCAAGTTATCGTAAACATATTTTTAATAATCGTTGTATATATATAAAGTCAGATTTGAAAGTATCATGCTATATCTATAATGTACTGTATGATTCAGAAAAATATGTTTATCTTAATCACTCATTTAAAATATTATTGTCTACCTCTATGTGCCTTTGATTTACACACCAAATAGTAAGATTATGTGATTTTTTTGCAGTTTATAAAATGCTTTTGTTCATTTTTTCCTATGTGAAGGCACTCTACTCTGCTAAGCATGGTATTGTGAACTAACATGAATCTGACCTGGGTCAGCCCTGATGAACTTTACAGTCTAGTGGAAAAACTAACCATGTACACAAGTACTTATGAAAGAGGTGCAGATAAGTACTATAAAAATCCAAGAAAGAAGAGATTCTTTGTAGGTGAGGCATATCATGTAGGAATAAAGATTTGCTGCACGTGAAGGAAAACCCAAAGAATAGAGCTTTAGATGACTTCGAGGTTTATTCTTTTCTCTCCCCATGAGGAGAAATCGAAAGGTAGGCAGGCCAGGGCTTGTTCAGCAACTTCATGGTATCAGCAAAGCCCCGGCTCCAAACTTGCCACTCCCTCTTTCTCGTGCATACGAGGGGACTCTTGGAGACTGCGTCCGCATCCCAGTCAGGAGGGAGGAGGGCCGAGGGCGAAAGACAAATATCAGCTGGTTCACCTTCTTCTAAGGAGTTTTCCCAGAGGTTTCACCCAATAACTTTTATTTATATCTCACTGGTCACAACAGTGCCACGTAGCCACTCCTATTTCCAAGGAAGAGTGGAAAACGTTACATTAGTAGGAAGAAGGGGAAAATAGATAATGGGTAGGTAGCTAACTGTCTCAGCCACCTGAGGAAAATAGCAGAGACTTCACAAAGGGTGTGTCATTGAAGCCAGGACTTCAACAGCAGTGAACGTCGGCTTCCACTTACTGATGGCTTGTTTCGAGCTGGGCAGTAAGTGAACCACTTCACATAATATCACATTTAATCCTCCTTGCAGTCTCTCAGGAGTTAGGTGCTATTTTGATTGTAAAACCAAAGCCAAACCCCTTGCCATCAAGTCGATTCCAAGTCATAGCGACCCTATGGTTTCCAGGGAGCAGCTGGTGGGTTTGAACTGCCAGCCTTCTGGTTAGCAGCTGAACTCTTAACTACTATGCCACCAGGGTTTCCTGAATATAGATATGAGGAAAATGAAGCATAGATAAGTAAAGTAGCTTACCTGAAGTGATATTAAGAGGTAGAGTCAAGGTTTGGATTAGGTTAGTTTAACTCTATGGAGAAAGTTAAGAGAAGAGCATGCCAGTCAGCAGGCAGGAGAAGATAGACGTATGTCGTGTGTATCTCAGGATGTATGCTAGGAGCAGTGAGTTTACTCTTGTATGTCACAGGATATGTGAAAAGGATTGAGAAGAAAATGGGATTGGTACAAGATCATGGAGGGCCTTAAATCCATCCATTTGTTTATTCAGCCAGCATTGAAGCGGCTGCTCTACATGCCAGGTACTTTACTGAAGATACCGAGATGAAAGACTTACATCCTGTCCTCAGTTTAGTTTACTAGGGGAGACAGATTAGAAAACAGTGACCGTACAGTGTTGTTCATGCTCTTGAAGTCTGTGCAAAATATTGGCTCCACACTAAGCCTGGGAGGATCAGAGAAGACATCTCAGAGGAGGTGAATTCTGAACTGAGTCCTCAAGGAGTTGGGAGTTACTCAGGCACAGTATCCAGAATAGCTTGAGAGAGAGGATGTTAGTCAATTTTTGAGTCGTCCACATCGTCAGATGAAGTTGATGGTACAAAACTGGCAATGAAGAGAATGCAGAGAAAGATGAGAGCAGGAGCCCAGCCTTGGGAAAGTGAGGTACGTGGGCAGGAAGACAAATCACAGAGCAGTCAGAGGGGATAAACTATGGCTGTGTGGACGAGAAGTGGAAACCCCTAATGCAGACTGGCAATGAAATCAGGGTCACAGATGGTACTGGGGAGAGTAGCAGGCTCCAAAGAAGCCCTTTTTTTCCCCAAGATGGAAGGCTTTAACAAATTGGAAGGCCAGAGGCAGTTTTCCAGTAATGCTAAACAATAACATTATCATGTATCATTAAATGGTTAGACATTTATTGATTTTTTTTTCAATTTCAAACTAATAAGTCCAGATTGTGTACTTTGTAATGTTTTCTCTTTTCTAGAACTCTGTATATGTTGTTTTATTTGTTTGTATTTCTCCTTTATCCTCCATTTCCTAATGGGTGTGATAGAAACACATCACAGACACTAATTATTGGGCTTGTTAGGCCACAGAGTAAGTGATCAGCTCTGTCCACACTGTATGTCTTACCTGTGTCTACACTGTTATATGTTATCAAAGCTGTATTCTACTGTACCAAACCGTAAATATATTTACACTTAAGAAACAATAAAGTCACTCAAATACAGCATAGAAAGTGAGAGTTGATGTGCAGTTTATTTCTGTGTGAAATATGCACTCACTCTAGAGCCATAATTTGCATAAAAGACCAGTCAGTTCAAAATTGAGTGGCATAATTTTGCTAAGCATCAGGATGCTTCAAATGAAAAAATAGTGTTTGGATGTATCCACACTTCCTAAATTTTAATGACAGTCCATGCTTCTTTATTCAACATCAATTTAAAATATTTTTGGTCCCATTATAAAGAATACCAAAGATCCTGTGATCTGACGAAGTTTTTCACGGTGCTGATTTATGTATGTATTTGTACGTGTGTGTGTTTGTTTATAAGGTTTGTCCAGTCTGTCCATAAACGTTCTTTATATGCTGCCTTAAGTAGACCTGATCCCTTTTAAACACCATGAAACATCTGTAATGCATATATAATAAGTGTATTATATGGCGGGTGTTTTCCTTTTTTTATTCTTACTGATGCAGAATATCTTTTAAGTTTTCAAATCTATTTTATTATCTTGCTGTTTTCCAAAATAGTAGTCTGACCTCATAACATTTTTAAAATAATGAAATCAACAGTAGGTACATTTGGGAAGATCTTATCAATGTATTTTATTTTTTTAGTGAACTTTGGCTTCCTTTTGCCATTTCATACCTAATACTTCACTCTTAGATATTTTAAGTAAAGCAGAACAAACTAAAATGTCTGAATTTAGCCTTAATTTTAAGCAAATTTCTTTTACTTATAATTTTTAAATACAGGGTGTATTCAGTTCTCGAGGAAAAAATATCCTTATGGCAGATGCTGATGGAGCCACAAAATTTCCAGATATTGAGAAATTAGAAAAGGGATTGAATGATCTACAGCCTTGGCCCGTAAGTATAAAAATATAATTAAAATAACAATTCAAAATACAGGAGGTCTAAAGTTAAATAAAAGGGAATTTATCTAAAAGTTAAAAGACGATGTTTCTGGTGTGAAACCTCTGTGTAAATGTACAGTCCCACAGAAGAGCTAATCATTTTGTTCTAAACATTTGACTCGTCTTTTGAGATTCACTTGAGGGTTACTTATTTAAAATTTTGGCCATCTCTCTTGATTCCTAATTCTTACCGTCTACCAAAGTTTCAGTATTACGCATATTCATTTAAAGCTTTTATTTACAATGATACCCAGACACTTCCAGGTAAAGATGGTGAAATGAAACTGGATCGCAGAATTTTGTTCTTGATGAAACAAAAAATAATTTAAAACAAAAAACCCAACCCCTCCCAAAAAATCACAAGTAGCAACCACATAGAAGATTATGTACAACTTTATGCCATGACTTCAAAAAGTAAAAGTTGAAAAAGAAGGAAAATCCTAGCGCAATCCCGTCTTTCAGATGTCATTGAGAGACAGAAGGTGAATTTTCCACGTCCTGAGCTTTTTACCAAACATCTTCCAGTTTGAAAATAATCAGACTGAAAAAATGAGTAAGTAAGTACCCTTAGAGAGCATCAATGAGTATACCTACCTGCCATCACACGGTATCCCAGAATTTCAGCAGAAGCATGAAAAATGGTTAGGCCTCACCATTTTCAGGGGTTCAAGCTAAGCTGGGGGCCACAGACCCATGGGATTTTGATCCCTGCCTAAGTGGAGCATAGCGTTGCACAGTACACTTGACAGAATCTTACAGTGTCAAGTAACCCAACAAAGCTGCACAGCTCCAGGGGAGTTAGCCCCTCTCCAAGCAGAATACTCAGGCCTTCAAACTCTAGCTCACAGGGGGAAAAATACACTTATGTTGAAAGGTAGGATACCAAGGAGAGTTCACCTGTACTGTATGACAGCTCCCGTGTGAATTAAGCATGACAGAATGAAAAGAAATAAATGGTAACTATACCAGTATATTACTGAAAAAGGAAGGTACAGACAAAAGAAAGAGAGACCCCATCTGCGTGAGAGTGTAATCCAAAGAAAAGAGTAAGGACTGAACCCATGTGAATGTTTGCGCTAAAGAAACAATACTTAAGGAAGGTGGAGAATTTAGCAGTACCAGTGTTCAAGGTGAAATGACAAACAAGTGAATGCCATGAACGGGGAATTACAAAGCTGAGAAGCAGACTGAGGGGAGTCCACCCAGGGAGGTGACCAGAACGTGGACCAGAGTTGTTTCTGGGAAGTAGAATACGGGGTGAGTTTTTGTTGTTAGCCTTCAGTCTTCTGGATTTGGTTTAATGAGTTTTGTATGTGTGTCTTACTTTTTTTTATTGTTGTTTGTTAGAATGAATAGGGACAGTTATAATAAAATAATGGTGACCATTCTCAAAATACATGTGAGTACATACACTCACTCACCCTACTTTTTCTGATAACTTGTAAGTTTCTAGTTCTTTTGTAGAATTTCCTGTGGTATTTTATAAAATATCTGTTTAATTTCATGGTTTGTGAATATAATAACCCAATTCACTGTATTATTACTGTAAATGTGAAGAGTTTTAAGGAATTACAGTGTATGAATATAATAACCCAATTCACTGTATTATTACTATAAATGTGAACAGTTTTAAGGAATTACAGCATATGATTAGGAGTACGCTGTCAATCACAGCCTTGGTTTTACAGCACCTCCAAAAAAACCATTGCCATCAAGTCGATTCCAACTCATAGTGACCCTATAGGATAGGGTAGAACTGCCCCATAGGGTTTCCAAGAAGCAGCTGGTAGATTCAGACTGATTAATTTGAATTCAGTTTATTAAGTTTTATCAGTGTGCATCATATAACACTTTTTCAAGGAGATGGGAAGGAGATAGAGAAATAAATGAGAGGGACAGAGAAATAAATGAAAGGGAATTAAAGTTGCAAAATTCATAGGTTTTAGATTAACCCAGTGAAAAATATTTTTTAATTGGGATTCCCGTCTATTCCTGATTGTGACAAACCGTCATGGTCATAGTTCTGTGAAAATTCTGAAATAACCTGCAAGAAGGTGTTGGAAGGACTCTTCTTAATTCTCTAATTCAGGGGTTGGCAGACTTTCTGCTAAAGCTGTACAGTCTCCGTGGCAGTTACTCAGCTTGCACCTGTAACATGAAAGCAACCATAGATAATATGGAAACGAACGACTATGCCTGTGTTGCAGTAAAGCTTTGTTTTCAAAAATAAGTGGCAGCCCAGACTGGGGCCACGGGCTGTAGTTTGCTAACCCCTGATCTATTGCAATCATCTCTCCAATATTGATAACTTTTCATGCCTACCATCTTTCAGTCTGTGCTTGTATAGCTCTAGTAATGCAAAGCAGCATTTTTATCTCAACTCAGGTGGAAAGTTCCTCACAGTGCAAGCCCGTCTCCTTTTAATCACCCATCAGTGGGTTCTGTCTTACTGTAGTCACACGAAACACTCTACTCCCACTTCTTCATGACAACCCTTCAGAGACGCAGAGCTGGCTTCCGTGTGTCTTTTCTGAGATGAATGCCAGTGATCCTTCCAGCTTCTAAACATAGCATGTTTCTTTATTTTTTTTTTATAGTTTTCCGCTCTGAGAATACTTCAGTTTCCTGTGGGTCTGGTGACTGCATTTATTATTAGCTCGTGTTGAAGTCACTGTCAGCTGTTGTTCGTATGTGTTGCTGTTGAACCCTGTCTCCCCATCCTTAGACTGGTGTTGTCCGTTTTCTTTGGAGAGGGTGTTGTTTCTGTGTTTCTTTTGCTCAGGAATGGAAGTGTGGCTCATGTTTGTTCACCCCTAGGAAACATCAGCTTGTTAGATGCAGTCTCTCAAGGCATAGGTTCTTATTCTGTATTTAATGCGATTGCTGTTTCCTTTTCAGTTCTTACAAGCACAGTTTGCTAAGTAGGTCTTGTACATATTCCCCTAAGTCCTAATGAAAATATTGACTAGTTACAAAAACAAACAAGCCTGGGTTTCAAAGCAGTCGAGTCCTGTAATTACATGAGTGACTCGCTAGGTGGCACTAGTTAGCTTAAAAGTCTGTTACGATGTTGTTTGGAGCTGTTGGTTTAAGTGATCTCTCTAGTGTAATTTTCATTGGCTTCTCAGCTGATTTGATTTTTAACTGCAGCAGAAAGAAATTTGCTGCTGCTATGACTTATTTGTATTTCCTGTTAGAATTCCAGGTCACACGTTCTGTTCTGATTCTTAGAAGATCAGCTCAGACACGTTGCCTGCAGTTCCTTCTCTGAAGATTATTGTTCTCTTAAGGTTTTAAATTAAATGTATGTACTTTAAGTAGAGCTTTGTATGACACACACAAGTAAAATAAGGTATTTATAATTCCAGGTATTTTATTTGTATTATCTTTCTCCATATCTTTCTTTAATGTGCAAAGCTTTTCTCCCAGCTTTTCAATTTCCTAACCAGTGATTATTCCGCCTCTTTTTAAAATATGTGTTTGGTTTTATAGTAGTTTTTCTAATCAAATTATATGATGATCATTTATTCAGTGGCTTAAAGTACTCAAAACAGAATCAAGAATCCCTGAAGAGGGATTTGTGAACAGGCGAAATAGACGACAAAAAGTCTACTCCATAATCATAGTGTGATTGCTCAGCCATGACTTGGGCATTAAATATTCTCATTTTGGACATAGGTTCAACTGCTTAGTTTTCAGGAATTTAAAGCCCACAAATGGTTAGAAGAACAGATATGAAAGAGATGTGGGGCACGCGCGCACACACACACACACACACAACACACACACACAACACACACACACACACACACACACACACACACACACACACACACACTTACTTCAGTCTGGAGCCATTTCTCACTGCTGACCCTGAATGTTCCTTTGTCTGCAGTGCAGGAATCCTTAGCCAGCTCCTGTTTTGGTACACCAACGCTTCATGTGTGTGTGCATGGTTTGGTTGTTTCCTTAGAAGAACATGCCATTTACTGCTTCCTTTTTCTGTGGCCCCGTGGGCAGGTCTAAGAGACTAATAAAGAGAGAAGAGAATCTCTGAACGTGTGGGTAGAAGACCAGGCCTCCAAAAGAGACCCCTTAACTTCCAAATCCTTT
Source organism: Trichechus manatus latirostris (assembly GCF_000243295.1). Lineage (NCBI taxonomy): Eukaryota > Metazoa > Chordata > Mammalia > Sirenia > Trichechidae > Trichechus > Trichechus manatus. Next base: position 1,892,799 of record NW_004444206.1, read on the forward strand.
GTGTTTTAGACCAGGCAGTTACACAGGCGGTTTGCTGAGATCTTCGTGAAAATCCAATAAGAATTCAAGAATGAAAGACAGTGCTGTCTTAAAAGTGTCAAAAAGAGGTGGAGTGTATATAACAAAACTTTGAGGACGGTCTGCCTCACGAATCACAAAGCTACTGCTGCATGTGTGTTTCCCCGACAGCGGAAGAAGGTGGATCAGGACTAGAGCCGCGTATCAGAGCAAGTGTTTGATGCCAGTGAACCTAGTCGGGAAGTGGACATGTTCTAGAACAGGACACAGCAAACCTGTGAAGGGTCGAATAGTAAATATTGTAGGCTTTGCAGACCATGTGAGTCTCGGTCGCAATAGTCTTTCTGTTTTTTGGTGTTTTTTTAAAAACAGCCCTTTAAAAATGTAAAAACCATTCTTAGCTTACAAGCCCTTGGAAAACAGGCAGCAGGCTGGATTTGGCCAGTGGACCGTAGTTTACCAGCCCTTGTTCTAGAAGATGGCAGTCTTAATCATAATTTATGCTAACCAAAGGAATTTCCAGAAACTCAGTGTCTCCGGGATTATCAAGAGAAAATACTCTTTAATTTAAAAGGCAGAAAGTATAGAAGATTTTAGAATTATTTATATCTGAAAAGTTTAAAATTTGGGTTCTTAAAGAAATATCCTGTTATGTAGGAAATAGGCTCATGTGGAACTTTTTTTTTTTTTTTAAATATTTTATTGTACTTCAGGTGAAGGCTTACAGAACAGATAGTTTCTCATGTAACAGTAACACACATGCTGTTTTATGACATTGGTTAACAACCCCACA
>NW_004444206.1:1894255-1906934 GCF_000243295.1 Trichechus manatus latirostris
GACACTACTCACCAAGGTAGAATGTAGAGCATTATCTTTATAAGTAGTGTCATGCCAATTGAGCTAGATGTTCCCCAAGACCATGGTCCCCAGAGCTCTCCGTCCAGCAACTCAGTCCCTCGGGGAGTTTGTCATGTGGAACTTTTTATCGCTGGTGATCAGACAGAATTTAACTAAGTGTTGCTAAGTTAGTCACCACTGTCTGTCTCACTGGAATGCAGGCTTCACTAGAAGAGGGACCTTCCCACTGCATCTCAGGTGCGTAGAACAGGGCCAAGCAAATAGTAGATGTGGAACAAACGAACTCTGCTGTGTGTCGCTTCTAAGGGGAAAGCCACGTATTACATCACCAATTATAGTCGCAAATGATACCCAAAAGATAACTTCTTAAAAGGGGATGTATGGCTAAATTTACATAACTTCTCATCTGAAACTTCGGAAAACACTGTGAAGAGGTAGATGCCAGTGTGGCGTTCAAATATATGATAGGCTTTTCGTTTTGCTTTTATTTTTCTTTAAAATGCTTTTTTACTGTAAAAGCAACATAAAAGCATTGTAGAAAGATAGAAACAGCCTAAGGGAGGAAATTAATCAACCATATCCTATTACCTAGAAATAACCACTGTTAGTACTTTTTTTAACAACCAATTTCTCTGAATACTTACATGTTCATATTTTAATAGTATAATAGGGTTTTGAATATAAAATACTCAAGAGCATATAGAATCATGAAGACTCACCATGAAATAATTGGTAGTAAATAAGGAAAAACCTTGAGAAATTTTTCAGGTCACCCTCTTACCTTTAAACAGAATTCAGTATGTATGTCCATCCCATATAGAGAAATTTGGCATTTTTTTCCTTTTTTTTACTGTGAATTTTTAGCATACCCAAAAGTAGAGTGACTAGTTAATAAACTCCTATGCACCCGTCACTCATCTTTAACAGTTACCAGTGATTTGACATAATTCATGACACTTTTTTAAAGGAAATTCTCTAGTTTCTTATAAGGCTTTTGTTGTAAGTTGCTGTTGAGTTGATTCCAACTCATGGCGACCCCCTGTGTGCAGAGTAGAACTGCTCCAGAGGGTTTTCAAGGCTGTGACCTTTCGAAAACAGATCAATCACTTGTCCTGTCTTCCGAGGCATCTCTGGGTGGAGTAGAACCGCCAACCTTTCAGCTTGACCATCTGCGTCACCCAGGGACATAGTAAGGCTACTTGGAGAAAACCTTCAGAATTGTTGCAGTGCAAACAAACTCAAGAGACCGGCCCTTCAGCTTTATAGCTCTGTTTTGATTTCAGATTTAGTTGTGGCCACAACTTGAGAAGCTATTTTATACCAAGTGAAATGTGAGTGCATTTTAACTGCAACACCTTCACACACATGAATGCTTCTTACAGTAGAGTCTTTTTGTACTACGATAATGAACCTTACATCAAGTGAAAGGAAGAAGAATGAATGGTGTCAAATTTATCTGTTTGGCTTGTGCAAATTGATAAATATTTTTATAGAACAAATTGGAAATACGAATGAAAAGCTTTAGATCATTTATATCCATTGACCTAGCCTTCAGTATGGACTACACCTCAACATAAAGAAAACAGAAATCTTCACAACTGAACCAATAAGCAGCATCATGATAAATAAAGGAAAGATTGAAGTCATCAGGGATTTCATTTTGCTTGGATCCACAGTCAGCGTCCATGGAAGCAGCAGTCAAGAAATCAAACGTTGCATTGCATTAGGCAAATCTGCTGCAAAAGACCTCTTTAAAGTGTTAAAAAGCAAAGATGTCACTTTAACGACTAAGATGTGCCTGACCCAAGCTGTAGTGTTTTCAATCGCCTAATGTGTGTGTGAAAGCTGGACAATGAATAAGGAAGACCACAAGAGGATCCGTGCCTTTGAATTGTGGTGTTGGCAAAGAATATTGACTATACCGTGGACTGCCAGAAGAACAAACCAATCTGTCTTGGAAGAAGTACAGCCAGAATGTCCTTAGAAGCAAGGATGGCGAGACTTCGTGTCACATACTTTGGACATGTTATCAGGAGGAACCAGTCCCTGGAGAAGGACGTTATGCTTGGTAAACGTAGAGGTTCAGTGAAAAAGAGGTAGACCCTCAACGAGATGGATTGACACAGTGGCCGCGACAATGGGCTCAAGCGTAATAACAATTATGAGGATGGCACAGGGCCAGGCAGTGTCTCGTTCTGTTGTGCATGGGGTCATTGTGAGTTGAACTGACTCAACAGCACCTAACAGCAACAGCTTTGAGAAATTTATCTTAAGGAAATAATTAAGAATGTGTATATAAGAAATTTTCAAGGATTTTTGCTTATTTGTTTTTTATATAGAGGTGTTTTTTATAGTTAGAAAGTATGGGAAACAATTTGAAATGTTTAATATTAAGATAAACTGGTTAAATTCATTATTGTATAGGATGACTGTTTTTGATACATAATTAAGTGAAGAAAGCAATTTTTTTATATAAGGGATTATTGTCTCTGGATGGTAGGGTTATGGAGATTTGTTTTTATAAATTTTTATTTTTTTCTAGATTAATTTTATGATTTGTTTTTGTAATAACCTCTAATTTTAAAAAAAGCTTTTTATTAATAAATAAAACTTTTTATTAACGCAGTGCCTTTGTTTCATATGCCAAGTTCCCTGTTTCTGCCCATATTGGATGAACGTGACTGAATTTTATCATCTGACTCTTCTTTTACTAATTTCTAAGTTGATTCAACTTTGTTTATATATTTCTACTTCATTTCGAGTCAGTTTTGTTTTATGGAGTGCCGTGCCAGTCTCTGTGTCCATTTCGTACGTTTCTTGATTTTGGTTATGGATAGGCTTAGGTTCGCATCCCATGTGACACTGGGCAAGATACTAATCAGTCAACCTGATTTTTCTCATCTGTGATGTGTGGATAACGACCTCACCTTCACAACTCTGAGGTGATAATTAAAATGTATGTCAAGTGCTTAGCACATATTCAGCACTCAATAACCGGAACCTGTAATTATTATCATTAGTTTTTGTGATGGTTTTTCTCCATCAGAGCTATTTCTGATGTTACATTTTATGATTGTCAATATAAATTGGATCTACCTAGTTCTAGTATATTCCTTCCCTTAAGTGAAAAAGTACCAGGAAAGAGAGATTCCGATTAATCTCTTCTTTCTAGAAAGTTATATAGTATATTCATCTACTACTTTTAAAAGCCAGCTTCATAGTAACTTAACTACTTATTTTTAAAAAACTATAAGGAATTCAGCTGTATTCAGAAAGAGGCTTAAAAGAAAGAGACCCCATTTCTACATACATTTTCTAATATGGGCTGTTTTTAAAACAAGAACATCCTTTGTTCCTGATGAACAGCAAACTGACTTGAAAGCTGTTTTGATTAACTCCTCTTAATACTGAGATCAGTTTCAGGGGTTTAGTTCGTACATCAGCACTCTGCAGATATGAAAAACTCTTGAAAAGCTTTAGGGACTTATGCTGAGGGGAAATGAGATTTTAAGTGAAAGCTGTTTTTTATTCATGTTTGGTTTAAGTAAATGATATTTGAACTCCACTCATGAGTCTGTGAATGGTAGAAGGATGTCCTTTTTATTTATTGCTGAGTAACGTTACTGCTCGTTTTGGGTGGAGAGTTAAGCTTATTTGCCATATACCGAATCTTTGATGTGGTTCTTTTCTAAGAAAACCATTGCCTCCTTTCCTGTGCAAAGTACCTTTGCCAGAAATAAAAGGGAAAAATTATTCTTACTAAGTAGTAGACAAACATGTACAGATAATTTCCAACAGAAAATGCAGCTGGCTAATAAACAGTCCCCAAAAGTTTTCCCTTTTATTTAAAAAAAAAAAAAACAGTAAATTAGGTCATAAGTAGTTATATTTTTCCCTTATCAAAGTAACAAATTTAAAATGAGAAAAAATTTAAAGTGGCACGGATTTGATGGAAGAGTCAATCCCAGTACCCAGTTAGTGGGGATGTAGAGTCCTCTAAAGAGCAGTTGGACTATGTGTTAAAAACATTCATACTTTTAGCATTTCTCCTTCTGTGACTTTCCCTGAAGAAAGAAATCCAGAATACAGATAGAGTTTTATATGCAAATATTTTCTTGTAATAACATGAAATTAATAATTGTATAGGCGCATGGTTAAAGTATGGTAAATCTGTACAATGAAATAGTATATTGCCCTTACAATTGAGACATAAAAGACAATTAGACATTTTGTCCTTCCTGAAATTATGCAGTAGGAGTCTACACTGCTGTAACAAGTTATTGACAGATAATCAAACCTAAATCTTATCAAGCCTCTTTAACCACCAGCTTACGAGAAATTCAGGGGACAGAGAATCATGTTAAATGACACCAGGGAGATTCAATCAGCAAAATCTGAAAAACACTACAAGGTAAACGACCTGGTTTCTTCAACAAATAAATTGCAAGAAAAAATAGAAAAGAGGTAGGAGGAACCCTTAGATAAAAGAGATACCTAATTTGTGGGGATTTTATTTGGCTCTTGATTCAAACAAAAACATTTTTGAGACAACTGGGCGAGTTTGAACTCTGTATCTGATGTTATTAAGAATTATGAATCTTTTATGTATGATAGTGGTATTGTGATTATTCTTTTTAAAAGTATTTAACTTGTATAATTGTATCTTTTAGGGTTGCTGAAATATATGTCAGTGTATAATATGTGATGTCTGGAATTTGTTTCAAAATAATCCCAGGTTGGATTGGGTGGTGATGAGGGGCTTTAGATGAAACCAGATTAGCTTTGTGATGATAATAGTTGAAGCCAGGTGGTGGGTTTCATTTTCCTATTCTCTCTACTTTTATGTATGTTTGAAAATACCCATAATTAAAAGTTTAGAAACAGTGAACTTGAACATGAGAAAATTTTAGGTTATTTTAAAAGAAAAAGCATGATATTCATGAGTAAATTTTAGCTAGCATTTTTTAAAGGCAGAGGTAAAAAAGACTGCAGGGAAGTACAGTTGATCCTCATTTATTCACTGATTTCATGTTTGCAAACTCACCTACCTACTGAAATTTATTTGTAACCCCAAAATCAATACTCGCCACCCGTTTGAGGTTATTCCTGGATGTGTGTATGCACAGAGCTGTGAAAATTTGAGTTGCCTGATGTGGACCTTCCTAGCTAAGGTTGAAAAAGGCTGGTTCCGTATTTACTGATGCAGTGTTTGTGGGAGCTGTATAGTGCGGAAACTATACCGTGAATGACGAGAATCTACTGTATGCAAAACGTTATCGGAGCAGCCGCTTTGTAGGGAGATTATATATCACTTTTCTCTTTATAATAAAACCAAAAACACCAAACCCATTGCCATCGGGTCGATTCCAACTGATAGCGACCCTACAGGACAGGGTAGAACTGCCCTATAGAGTTTCCAAGGAGCGCCTGGTGGATTCAAACTGCCGAGCTTTTGGTTAGCAGCTGTAGCTCTTAACCACTACGCCACCAGGGTTTCCCTTTATAATAAAGATTTGTTAAATATATATGCTTACATATTTGCCAGTTTTTGTTTTTTTAATAATGAGCACCTTTTAATTTTATTTGTTTTGGTAAATTGTTCAAAATTTAAATGGTGTAAAAAGGTGTACTGTAAAACTAGCTCTACCCTTCATTCCTCAGTTACCCCCAAAATAACCAGTGTTACTGGTTTCTTGTCTGCCCAGCTAGAAGATGTATATGTGTATTCCTGTTTTAAAATCGCAAATTGTAACACGCTACACACTGTTGTTTTCTCCACCTGTGTATCTTGGAGATTGAGCCATATTTATACATAAAAGTACTTCTTCATTCTTTCTCAGTCTCATAGCTAGTCCCCTTCAGATGGACACACAGGTTTGCTGCTACAGAAAATACTGAAATGATTATCCCTGGATGAAAGTCATTTTACACATATGCATGTGTATTTACTGGAAGAATTAGAAGTTGTGGAATTGCTGCATTAAATTATATATATGTAATAAATATATAATAATATATACATATTTAATTTTGATAATTTTTAGGTTATTGTCCATAGAATGTGCAAATACAACATGGTAAATACTGATTTGTTATATTTGCATTGCCTTTGGTATAAGTGTGATTGAGGATCTTTTCAGTTATTTAAGAGCTATTATCTTTTTTTTGTTTTTTTTGAATTGTTTATTTCTGTGAATGGTAGAAGGATGTCCTTTTCAACTGATTCATGCTTTCATGATTTGTAGGAACAATTTATGCATTTTGGAAATTAATTCTTGTCTATAAATGAATTGTAAATATTTTCCCTTATTTTTTAACTTTCAGTATAGTTGGATTTCTATTGTTATCTTGCCACACAATTTTTTTTAAATTTTATGGTGAAATTGATCTACCTTTTCTTCTGGGATTTGTGTACTTTGGGCCTTCCTTACTTTGAGATAATTTTAAAAGTGATTTGATACTTCATTGATGTATGTGGAATATATCACAGTATTCAATATGAGGCTCAGGTTTAGCTTAATTTGGTTTGCAGATGGCTACCAACTTGCCCTTCACTGTTATCAGCTATTCATCTTTTTTCCACTGATGTAAAATGCCATGTTATCATATTGTAAGTATCCATATGTTTCTGAGTGTATTTCTGGCCGATGGATCTGTCTATTCACATCCTAATTCCTTAGTTTTAATTATCGCAGTTTTATAATGTATTTTTAAATCCTTTGGGGCTAGTTCTTCCTCATTCTTAGAATTTTCCGGCCTCTTGTTAGTATTTTATTTTTCCATATTAACTCTAAAATCATATTTTCTAGTTAAATTAAAAGTTTTTTTGATATTTCTATTGGTATAGCCTTATTTATAGATTAGGTAGCATTGACTTTTTTATGCTGTCCTCGCAACTTCTTATCCATGAACATAGTAGGCCTATGCCTTTTATGTATTCTTTTGTTTCCCCCTGTGGCATTTAAATGTTTTCTTTATTTAAATCTTGCCACATTTATTGTAAATCTTATTTCTAGATTTTTCTTTCTTATTGAAATTATAAATACTCTTTTTTTCCATTGTATCTTCTGTTTATTGTTTATACACATGAAGGCTAAAGTTTTATGTATATTCATTTTGTGCCTACCCATCTTTTTTAATTTTACTATTGTTGGTAGTAGTTTTTCAGTTGATATTCTTGGATTTTCCGGGTATATAATAATATTATTTACAGAAAACTTTTTTTTCTAATATTACTATTTTTTTTTTCTCTAATTATATTGTTTGTTTGTTTGTTTATTGTACTTCAGGTGAAGGCTTACAGAACAAATAGTTTCTCATGAAACAGTAGTACACCTATTGTTTTATGACATTGGTTAACAACCCCACAACATGTCAACCCTCTAAATTCTCAACCTTTTTTTATGGTGAAAATACACATAGTCAAAGATACACCATTTCAAAAATTTCTACATGCCCAGTTCAGTGATGTTGACTACGCTCTTCCAATTGTGCTGCTATTCTCACTTAAGATGAAGGCTTACAGAACAAAATAGTTTCTCATTTAACAGTTACTACACATGTTGCCCTATGACAATGGTTAACAATCTCACAACACATCAACAATATCCTTACTCAACCTTGGGTTCCCTATCACCAGCTTCCTTGTCCCCTTCTGCCTTCTGGCCCTTGTCACTGGACTACTGTACCTCATTAGTCCCATTAGGTTTTACGGGGCTGTCCACTCCCAGGCTGAACAGTGAACCTCAGAGATAACTTCACCACTGAGCTAAATGATAAAAAAAATATCATTTAAAGCTTTGACTTTTGAAGTAACATATGCTCCTATTGAGCCCTAAGTAGTGTCCTATTTTGGAAGTATGATTAGGATTTTTGAGGTTGTCTATAGTCTGAACTCCTCGATAAACCTTTAAAAGATTTCTAATGTTACTTTTTCAAAAAACCAGGCTCCCAAAACAAGATGTTCACATTGAAAAGAAATATTTTTATCATTGTTGTTAGGTGCTGTCGAGTCAGTTCTGACTCACAGTGACCCTGCATACAACAGAATGAAACACCGCCCAGACCTGCGCCATCCTCAGAATCGTTGCTATGTATGAGCCAATTGTTGGAGCCACTGTGTTAGTCTATCTCATTGAGGGTCGTCTTCTCTTTTGCTGACTCTCTACTTTACCAAGCACAATGTCCTTATCCAGAAAAAGGTCCCTCATGATAACATGTACAAGGTACTTAAGATGAGCTCTCACTGTCCTCCCTCCTGAGGAGCATTCTGGCCGTATTTCTTCCAAGACAGATTTGTTCATTCTTCTGGCAGTCCATAGTATATTCAGTATTCTTCACCAGCATCATAATTGAAATGCATTAATTCTTCTTTGGTCTTCCTTATTCATTGTCCAACTTTCGCATGCAAGACAGCTGAAAACACTGTGGCTTGGGTCAGACGCACATTAGTCCTCAAATTGATATCTTTGCTTTTAAACACTTTGAAGAAGTCTTTTGCAGCAGATTGCCCAATGCAATACGTCGTCTGATTTCTTAACTGCTTCTTCCATGTGCATTGATTATGGATCCAAGTAAAATGAAATCCTTGACAACTTCAGCCCTTTTTCCATTTATCATAATGTTGCTTATTGGTCCAGTTGTGAGGATTTTTGTTTTCTGTTTTAAGATGTAATCCATACTGAAGGCTGTAGTCTTTGATCTTCATCAGTAAATGCTTCAAGTCCTCTTCTCGTTCAGCATGTAAAGTTGTCATCTGTTATTGCAGGTTGTTAATGAGTCTTCCTACAGTCCTATTGCAGCGTTCTTGATATAGTCCAGCTTCTCAGATTATGTGCTCTACATACAGGTTGAATAAGTATGTTGAAAGGATACAGCCCTGAAGCACACCTTTCCTGCCTTTAGACCACACAATATCCTCTTGTTCTGCTCAAACGACTGCCTCTTGGTCTATGTACAGGTTCCTCATGAGCACAATTAAGTGTGCTGGAAGTCCCATTCTTTGCAGTGTTATCCATAATTTGTTCTGATGTACACAGTCGAATGCCTCTGCATAATTAATAAAACACAGGTAAACATCTTTCTGGTATTCCCTGCTTTCAGTCAAGATCCATCTGATATCAGCAGTAATATCCTTCATTCCATGTGCTCTTCTGAATCTGGAATTGCTGGCAGTTCCCTGTCAGTGTACCGCTGCATCCGTTTTTTAAATTATCTTCAGTAAAATTTTATTTGCATGTGATATTAGAGAGAGTTTGATAATTTCTGCCTTCTGTTGTATCACCTTTCTTTGGAATGGGCGCAGATATGGATCTTTTCCATTCTTTGGCCAGGTGGCTGTCTTCCAAATTTCTTGGAATAGATGAGTGAGCACCTCCAGCATTGCATCCATTTGTTAAAATATTTCAGTGGATATTCTGTCAATTACTGGAGCCTTGTTTTTTTCCAGAGCCGTGGTGGCACAGTGGTTAAGAGATTGGCTGTTAACCAAAAGGTCAGCAGTTCGAATCCACCAGCCACTCCTTGGAAACACTATGGGGCAGTTCTGCTGTGTCGTATAGGGTCGCTATGAGTCAGAATTGACTTGATGGCAAAAGGTTTTTTGTTTTTCTCCAGTGCCTTCAGTGTAGCTTAGACTTCTTCCTTCAGTACCATAGGTTCTTCATCATTTGCTACCTCCTGAAATGGTTGAACATCAGCCAATTCTTTTTGGTACAGTGACTGTGTATTCCTTCCACCTTTTGATGCTTCATGCATCATTCAATATTTTGCCCATGGAATCCTTCAGTATCACAACTCTGGGCTTGAATTTTTTCTTTGGTTCTTTTCAGCTTGAGAAATGCTGAGCATGTTCTTCCCTTTTAGTTTTCTAACTCCATATCTTTGCACATTTCCTTATAATACTTTGGCTTCTTGAGCCACACTTTGAAATCTTCTGTTCAGCTCTTTTACTTCATCATTCTTCCTTTTGCTTTAGCTACTCTTAAGTTCAAGAGCAATTTTCAGAGTCTCTTCAGACATCAGTTTTGGTCTTTTCTTTCTTTCCTGTCTTTTTTAATGACCTCTTGCTTTATTTGTGTATGATGTCCTTGATGTCATCCTACAACTCGTCTGGTCTTCAGTCATTAGTGTTCAACACATTGAACCTATTCTTGACATGATCTCTAAGTTCAAGTGGGATATACTCAGGGTCGTACTTTGGCTCTTATGGACTTGTTCTAATTTTCTTCAGCTTCAACTTGAACTTGCATATGAGCAATTGAAGGTCTGTTCTGCAGTTGGCCCCTGGCCTTTTTCTAACTGATGATATTGAGCTTCTCCGTCTTCTGTTTCCACAGATAATAGTCAGTTTGTTTCCTATGTATTCTATCTGGTGAGATCCACATGTATACTCACCGTTTATGTTGTTGAAAAAAGGTATTTCCAAGGAATAGGTCATTTGGTCCTCCAGAATTCTAGCGAGCGATTTCTATCACCAAGGCCATCTTTTCCAGCTACTGATCCTTCTTTGTTTCCAGCTTTCACATACCAATCACCAATAATTATCAGTGTATTTTGATTGCATGTGTGATCAATTTCAGACTGCAGAAGTTAGTAAAAATCTTAAATTTCTTCATCTTTGGCATTATTGATTGGTACGTAAATTGACTAATTGTCGTATTAACGGGTTTTCCTCGTAGACGTATGGATATTATCCTATCACTGACGGCGTTGTATTTTTATTACTGATACTTATGTACTGAAAAATGATTGTACTCCTTTTGTCCTCAGGATCATATGGCTATTGCATGTGGATCTCGAGCTCATTTGGAAAAAGAATCAATTGCTCAGGTGAGGCTTTAATTAACTGGCATGGAACAGCAGTATTTCCTTTTTTACATATACAGTACACTTGGCAAGAAATTGACTTTCATGTTTAAGCTCATAAAAATGAGATTCCTTCTGAGAGAAAAGAAAAGAAGTTTTTATTTTTGGAAAGTTTATAAGGGATTGGCACATTTAGGAATTCATTATGTTAAGAGTGTACAAGAAGGACATGGACTTTCCTTTGCCTTAGGATAAAGCAGTTCTTTTTAAAGTCACAGAGTCCCTCATTCATTTATAGTGCATACTTTTCTAAACATTCATTTTTCTGATTAATCACCTTGCCTTTTTTTTTTTTCTCATATTGGCATATTTAAGTGGTATATTTTGAGTTTCATTTAAAGTTCAGATGTTTTTTAACTTTTTTCTTAGAAAAGCGCACTGTACCTTGAAATTTGAAAAGAGTTTATGACCACCTTTTTAGGGTATAAAAAAAATCTCTGAATATATTAGAATACTCATTTTGTAATTTGTAGACTATGCTAGGAAAGCTGAAATAACTTGAAGGAAAAAATTATTCTCTTAGTGTTTACACTTCAAAATGTAAGTCTAGTGCATCAAACCCATTAATTGTCCATTATATTCTCTCTGTTTTATCTCCTAGAGTGATCGAGTAGATGGGTGATGTGTGGTCAGAATTATCTGGGTGTCTTAGTCATCTAGTGCTGCTATAACAGAAATACCGCAAGTGATTGGCTTTAACAGACAGACGTTTGTTCTCTCACAGTTTAGGAGGCTAGAAGTCCAATTTCAGGGTGGCAGCTCTAGGGGAAGGCTTTCTCTCTGTGTCAGTCCTGGAAAAGTTCCATGTCTTCAATCTTCCCCGGTCTAGGAGCTTCTCAGCACAGGGGCCCCGGTTCCAAAAGATGTGCTCCTCTCTTGGTTCTTTATTCTTGGTGGCATTAGGTACCCCATTCTCTCCATTCGTTTGTCTTTTATACCTCAAAAGAGATTAACTTGACACTTCCAGGCAACATGGCACTATAAACAGAAGCACCATGCTGTCCTCCACAGCAAAGACCCGAAAAACTAAGTCAAACAGAGACAAATCTCAGTCCTGGAACCCTAAGCATCAAATGAAGAGATAAAGAACTCAGCCAAGCACCTAATGGAAGAAGAAACTGACAGAGAACAGAGAGTGAGGAGAAATACACGCAGAGGTTCTTATCAGCTAAGGGAGCATGGGTTTGCCATCTTGGACTCCTGCCAGAAATCAACGAACGGAGTATGGGAGAGCAGCTTCACGGAGTTCCCAGGAGGAAACAGAACAAGCAGTAAACAGCAATATATGCTTTTCCGCCCCCCACCCTTTTTCACCCCCAGTCGGCCTCCTATACTTCCTGCAGCTGCAGTCTCTTGGCTAGGAGGCACTGCCTTCAGCCCTCTGCTGCTTGGATTCCACCCACCCACACTGGCCAGCTCCCTGAGTGCCATTTGTTTTTGCTGGTCTTGCTTTTTTTCTCCTTCTTTTGGTTTCTTTCATACCTCTCCCCACCTCCCCCTCCTTTTTCTCAAACACCTGGCTCCGTGTGCCATCTTTGCTTCCTTCTGAAAGGCTGTGAAACACCGCTTGATTGCAGAACTGCTTCCTGGTCCACGCTGCCATGCTCGTGGGATTCTTGGAGGCATTTCTTTTGTCTTGTTTTTGTTTCTTTTTTCCTTTTTCTCTTTTTTCATTTCTCACTTTCTCGTCTCTGTATACTTACCTTCTCTTTCTGTTTCCTCAATACCTGGCGCTGTGTGACACCTCTACCCCTTCTAGCCAGGCTGTGAAACCTGGGAGCCACCTCCCCAG
>NW_004444206.1:1907638-1909029 GCF_000243295.1 Trichechus manatus latirostris
TCAAATGTCTAATACTCAGAGCTATCCAAGAGTTGAAGCAAAAACCAGACAAAAATAAGGAAAAAATAGACAAATTCATGGAAAATACAGACCAAAAAAATGGAAGAATTTAGAAAAATAATATAGGAGCAAAATGCCAAAATAATTTCACAACTAGAAATCATACAAAAACAACAAAAATTCAAAAGATAAACAACAAGATTTCAGAAATGGACAGTGTCATAGAGGGGCTCAGGAGCAGGTTTGAAACAGTGGAACACAGGATCAGCAAAATTGAAGACAAACACTTGGATACAGCTCTGAGGAAAAATCAGAAAAAAGAATGAAGATAAATGAGGAAACCATGAGAATGATGTGGGATACAATCAAAAGCAAAACTTTACGAGTCCTCAGAGTTCCAGAACGGGGAGAAAACAGAAAACACAGAGAGGATCATTGAAGAACTGCTGACATAAAACTTCCCCAATATCATGGAAGATGAAAAGCTGACATCCAAGAAGCTCAACGAACCCCATATAGGATAGATCCCAAAAGGAAATCACCAAGGTGTACCATGATCACAACTCTAAAACCAAAGACAAAGAATCCTGAGAGTAACTCAAGAAAAACAAAAGGTCACATACACAGGAGAAACAATAAGCTCGAATTACTCAGCAGAAACTATGCAGGCAAGAAGACAGTGGAATGACATATATAAAACCCTGAAAGAAAAAAATTGTCAGTCAAGGATAATATATCCTGCAAAACTCTCACTCAAATATGAGTGAAATTAGGACATTTCCAGATACACAGAAATTAAGGGACTATGTAAAAACCAAACCAAACTTACGAGAATTATTAAAGGGAGTCCTTCGGTCTGAGAACAAACAACATCAGACCACAGGCTGAATCTCTTGACATCGTACCAGCCAGATAACAACCTAGGAAATGAACTGTCAAGGACTATCCAAAACCATGAGAATTACAACAGGGAACCAGAGGTAAATTTGTAAATTACAACGTCAGACCAATAAAACAGGGAATAAACAGTGTAGGTATAGAACCTTCTAATGGAGAGGAAGGCAAGGCAATACCAAGTAATAATAGACTGGGTCAGACCTAGGAACACAAGGGTGAATTTCACAGTAACCGCAAAGTTAACAAAACTACTCATCAAAATAAAAAAGAAAAACAAACTCTCAGTAAAAACAACATATAGAAAAACAAAAGAAATGAAAAAAATCCACAGACTAAAGGAATTCAGTACATGAGAGTGAGAGGAACAAAGAAAACGTCAGCACCACAAAAAAATGCACTACAAAATGACAACAATAAACTCACACCTATCAATAATTACACTGAATGTAAATGGCCTAAATGCACCCATAAAGAGAGAGAGTGACAGAATGGAT
>NW_004444206.1:1910299-1916784 GCF_000243295.1 Trichechus manatus latirostris
TAACAAGAGAAGAGATCGAAAAGGTAATAAAAAATACTTCCAACAGAAAAAAGCCCTGGCCCAGATGACTTCACTGGATAATTCTACCAAACATTCAAGGAAGAACTTAAACCAGTACTACTCAAACTATAACATAGAAAAGGAAGTGACATTTCCGAATTCATTCTGTGAAGCTAGCATAACCCTGATACCCAAACCAGGCAAAAATGCCACAAAAAAAGAAAATGGCAAACCATTATCTCTCATGAATATAGATGCAAAAATTCTTTAACAAAATTCTAGCCAGTAGAATCCAGCATCAAATCAAAAAAATTATACACCACAACCAAGTAGGATTCATACCAGGTATGCAAGGATGGTTCAACATTAGAAAATCAATTAATGTAATCCACCACATAAATGAAAGAAAAGAAAAGAATCACATGATCATCTCAATTAGCATAGAAAAGGCATTCAACAACTCCAACACCCATTCCTGATAAAAACTCTCAATAAAATAGGTTTAGAAGGGAAATTTCTCAACATGATAAAGGGCATCTGGGCAAAACCAACAACCAGCATCATCCTTAATGTAGAGAGGCCAAAAACATTCCCCTTGAAAACATGACAAAGACAAGGATGCCCTTTATCACCACTCGTATTTAACACTGTTCTGGAAGTCCTAGCTAGAGCAGTAAGGCAAGAAAAAGAAATAAAGGGCATCCAAATTGGTAATGAAGAAATTAAACTGTCCCTATTTGCAGATGATATGTTACTGTACATAGAAAACCCAAAAGACTCCATGAGAAAACTACTGGAACTAATAGAAAGATTGAGCAGACTATCAAGATATAAGATAAACATACAAAAATCAGTTGGATTCCTATACGGCAATAAAGAGAACGATGAAAAGGAAATCAGGAAAAGAATACCATTTATAATAACCACTAAAAAAATAAAATACTTACAAATAAATGTAAGCAAGAATGTGAAAAACCTATACAAAAAGAACTACAAAACACTACTGCAAGAAACCAGAAAAGGTCTACATAAATGGAAAAACATACCATGCTCATGGATGAGTAGACTCAACATTGTGAAAATGACAATTCTACCCAAAGTAGTGACAAATACAATGCAATCCTGATCCAAATACCAACAGCATTCTTTATAGAGATGGAAAAACTAATCATTGACTATAAAGTTAACTGTAATGAACCCTCAGATAAGTAAAGCACTATTGAAGAGGAAGAGTAAAGTACGAGGACTCACACTACCTCACCTCAGAACCTATTATACAGCTACGATAGTCACAACATCCTGGTACTGGTACAATGACAGATACGTTGACCAATGGAACAGAATTGAGAACCCAGATGTGAATTCATCCACCTGTGGTGACCTGATCTTCGACAACGGCCCAAAGTCCAAAAATGGGGAACAGTCTTTTTAACAAATGGTGCTGGCAAAACTGGACGTCTGTCTGCAAAAAAATGAAACAGGACCCATACCTCACAGCATATACAAAAACTAATTCAAAATGGATCAAAGACCCAAATATAATGCCCAAAACTATAAAGTTCATAGAAGAAAGAATAGGATCAATGCTAGAGGCCCTAATATATGGCATTAACAGGATACAAACCATAACCAACAACACACAAACTCCAGAAGATAAGCTAGATAACTGAGATCTTCTAAAAATTAAACACTTATGTTCATCAAAAGACTTCACCAAAAGAGTAAAAAGAGAACCTACAGACTGGGAAAAAATTTTTGGCCATTACAAATGAGACAAAAGGTCTACTCTGTAAAATCTACAAGAAAATCCAACACCTCTACAACAAAAAGACAATCCAATTAAAAAAGAGGCAAAGGAAATGAACAGACAGTTCACTAAAGAAGGCACTCAGGTGGCCAACAGACACATGAGGAAATGCTCGTGATCACTAGCCATTACAGAAATGCAAATCAAAACCACAATGAGATACCATCTCACCCAGGCATTACTGGTACGAATCAAAAAAACTGGAAGTAACAAATGTTGGAGAGGCTGCAGGGAGATCGGAACACATATGCACTGCTAGTGGGAATTCAGAATGATAAAACCATTTTATAAAATGATTTGGCGCTTCCTTAGAAAGCTAAAACTAGAAATACCATATGATCCAGCAATCCCACTCCTAGGAATATATCCTAGAGAAATAGAAGCTGTCACACAAATAGACATATGCACACCCATGTTCATTGCAGCATTGTTAACAATAGCAAAAAGATGGAAACAACCTAGATGCCCATCAACAGATGAATGGATAAACGAACTATGGTACATACACACAATGGAGTACTATACAACAGTAAAGAAGAATGATGAATCTGTGAAGCATCTCATAACATGGATGAATCTGGAGGGCATTACGCTGAGTGAAATAAATCAATCACAAAAGGACAAATATTGTATGAGACCACTACTGTAAAAACTCATGAAAAGGTTTACACAGAAAAAGAAACAATCTTTGATGGTTAGACAATAGGTAAGTGGTAACTGGTGAAGGGTAAGACAGTACACAATACTGGGGAAGCCAGCACAGCTTGTACAAGGCAAGGTCATGGAAGCTCTGTAGACACGTCCAAACTCCCCAAGGGACCAAATTGCTGGGCTGAGGGCCGTGGGGACCATGATCTCAGGGAACATCTAGCAGAATTGGCATATCATAGTTTATAAAGAAAACATTTTGCATTCTACCTTGGTGACGAGCATCTGGGGTCTTAAAAGCCTGTGAGCAGCCATCTAAGATACTCCACTGTTCTCACCCCTTCGGGAGTAAGGGAGAATAAAGAAAACAAGATACAAGGGAAAGATTAGTCCAAAGGACTAATGGACCACAACTACCACAGCTGAGTCCAGTACAACTGGATGGTGCCCGGCTACCACCACTGACTGCTGTGACATTGATAACAGTTGAGGGTCCTGGACAGAGCTGGAGAAAAATGTAGAGCAAAATTCTAACTCACAAAAAATGACCAGACTTACTGGCCTGACAGACACTGGAGAAACCCTGAGCGTATGGGCCCCGGACACCCTTTTAGCTCAGTAATGAAGTCACTCTCGAGGTTCACCCTTTAGCCAAAGATTAGACAGGCCCGTAAAAGAAAACAAGACTAATGGGGCAGAACAGCCCAGGGACCAGGGCTAGAAGGCAGGAGGGGGCAGGAAAGCTGGTAATAGGGAACCCAAGGTCGAGAAGGGAGAGCGTTGACAGGTCGTGGGGTTGTTCACCAATGTCGTAAAACAATATGCGTACTCACTGTTTAATGAGAAACTATTGGTTCTGTAAACCTGCATCTAAAGTACAATTTAAAAAAAAAGATTAACTCAAGATACAACCTGATCTTGTAGATTGAGTCCCGCTGCATTAACATAACTGCCTCTAATCCTGCCTCATTAACATCATAGAGGTAGGATCTACAACGGCAAAGAAGGCTGTTGGAATCACAAAACGGTGGGCAGTTACACCATACTGGGAATCGTGGCCTAGCCAAGTTGACACACATTTTTGGGGACACAATTCAATCCATAACACAGGATTTTTTTTTTTTTAATGTATATTCCTAGGCCCATCACAGACACACTGAATCAGATTCTCTAGGAGAACCAGGAGTCTTCATTTTTAACCATTTCTCAGGTTACCTGTATGCACACCGTCATTTGAGTCAGTGGAGTAAAAGGCTGAACCTTCCCTCAAATGATTTTGAAATGCTGTGAAGAAATTCTAATTATTTTCCAAGATATACCAATATTAGGGTCACCAAACCTCTTAAGGATTATGCTCTAGTATGGAAACCTAGACTCCTCCTTTTAGGGGAAAAAACAAATTGTTTTACTATCCTCAGCATCTTTTCCAATATTCTGTATACTCTGTCGACTCTCATTGGCATTTGAAAAAGGTTAATCTATTAATCGTAGAGAATATCGCACTGCTGGAAACTTAAAATTGAAAGATAGTTTAGAGATTAACTCTTCCAACTTCATCACTTTACTGATGCGCTGGGGACAAAAAAAGTAAAAAGTGTATGTCAAGGATGTTCAGCACAATATTATTGGTATTATAAAATGCTAAACATCCAGCAATAGGAAGTATAGTTATATCTCCTGCATGAAATATCTGCAGCCAGTAATATCGATGATAATGAAGACTATATAATAACATGAAAAATACCTAAGATAACAGGTTGTATAAATATATAAAAGTGTAATATTATAAATGCATGCAGTATAATTGTATAAAAATATCTAGGCCAACAAAAACACTTAATGAAAATAGTAGCTATTAATATAATAGTTGTACAAGTAGGTTTTCCTTTTACTTTTTGATATGAGGGAAAATGTCTACTTGATGAAGGGAAAAGTGAGTAGGAAGCAAAGAGACCAGTTAGAAAGCTGTTTTAATCTAGGCAAGAGAGAGTTGAGACTTATTTTTATTGTTGGTGACAGTAGAAAGGAACCATGTTTTTTGTTGTTTTGTTTTTTTATGGTGCAAATTATTTTCACTTAGAACCTCCGTTAGTTGAAAAGTCTGAATTTTTTCTAGAAGTCTTTTACGTAAAACTGCTTTTAGTCATACATCAAAGGATCTATCCTAGGAGCTGTGTAATTTGTCTTGCCATCTGTTATGGATTCAATTATGTCCCCCCAAATTATGTCAACTTGGCTAGTCCATGATTCCCAGTATTGTGTGATTGTCCACCATTTTGTCATCTGATGTGGTTTTCCTATGTGTTGTAAATCCCACCTCTATGATGTTAATGAAGTGGGATTAATGGCAGTTATGTTAATAAGGCAGGACTCAATCTACAAGATTAGGTTGTGTCTTAAGTCAGTCTCTTTTGAGAGAAGCAAGCAGAGAGACAGGGGGACCTCATACCGCCAAGAAAGCAGTGCCAGGAGCATAGCACATTCTTTGGACCCGACGTTCCTGCACTGGGAAGCTCCTAGACCAGAGGAAGATTGATGACAAGGGCCTTCCCCCAGAGCTGACTCCAGAAAGAAAGCCTTCCCCTGGAGCTGGCACCCTGAATTTAGACTTCTAGCCTTCTAGACTGTAAGAGAATAAATTTCTCTTTGTTAAAGCCATCCGCTTGTGGTATTTCTGTTATATCTGCGCTAGATAACTAAGACACCATCCATTCATCTATTAATTCATTTCTAAACCCTAGTGATTGATTTTGTGCTTTTGGTCCCCACCGAATTGCTGCTATCTATAGAACGATAGGATAAACTGATCCATGGACTAGACATCAGTAATCATCTACTGCAGATGAGCATAGCCTTCAATTTCTGAGGCAGTCTGGTTTTTTCTGTATATAATATAAAATCTTGCGTAATGATCTGTCCGTGTACAGTGAAAAAATCATTTAAAAATTAGCCAATCAAGGTAGTTAAAGAGCAACTTCAGTAGTATCTTGGATAGTGTTCAAATGTATCCTTCCTAAATACTTTTATATATATCTTCACTTAATCCTACTGTGTGTTTTACTGCTCTCTTGGTAGATGAAACATGATATAGCACCAAAGGAGTCCTTCAGCATCCTTAAGTGTGCTCTTGTTCTCATGTGTTCGGTATAATAATAGTGTTTATGTTAATGTTATGTTAATATTCTGGATAGTCTTTTTTTCCTTCACATTTTATTTTGTTGTTGTTGAGAATAGACACAGCAAAACATACACTAATTCAACAGCTTCTACATGTACAGTTTAGTGACATTGATTACATTCTTTGAGTCGTGCAACCATTCTCACCCTTCTTTTCTGAGTTGTTCCTCCCTCATTAACATAAATTCACTGCCTCCTAAGGTTCCTTTCTAATTTTTCAAGTTGCTGTTGTCAATTTGATCCCATATAGATAGTTCATAAAAGAGCATAATGCTTAAGGCAGACCTTTTTTACTAGTTAAACTAAACTTGTTTGGTTGTAAGATGACTTCAGGGGATATTTTCCGATTAGGTCTTTCTCAAGGCAGTAGTTTCAGGGGTTCGTCTACCCTCCATGGCTCCAGAAAGTCCAGAGTCCATGAGAATTTGAAATTCTGTTTTGCATTTTCCCACTTTTGATTAGGATTTTTCTATGGAATCTTCAATCAAAATGTTCAGTAATGGTAGCTGGGCACCATCTGGTTCTTCTGGTCTCATGGCAAAGGAGGCAGTTGTTCATGGAGGCCATTAGCCATACATTCCATATCCTCCTCCTATTCCTGACTCTCCTTCCTCTGTTGCTCCAGGTGAATAGGGACCAATTGTTGTGCCTTGGATGGCCACCTGCAAGCTTTTAAGGCCCCAGGCACTACGCAACAAACAAGGAAGTAGACCAGAAGCACTGAACACGTTATTTGGCCAAGTAACTGGGATGTCCCATGAAACCATGACTCCAAACCTCCAAACCAAGAAACCAAATCCCATGAGGTGTTTGGTTGTACATAAGCAGCCTCAGCAGCTACTCTTTTTTTTTT
>NW_004444206.1:1916884-1925939 GCF_000243295.1 Trichechus manatus latirostris
TTTTTTTTTTTTTTTTTTGGTCATTCTTGTAAATATATCTATCACACAACTTTAGCCAATTCAACTTTTTACCGGTATACAGCTTATTGACAGCAATTGCAATAACTGGCTGTGCAGCCCTACACTTGATCAGTGTGATTTTTCTGTCACCATTAACTCCTCTTTCCCCCCTCCCTCCCATTCCTGGTAACCACTAAGAAACTTTGGTCTCTACATTTGCTTTTTCTTGTCTTTTTATAGAAGTGAGGTCACAAAATATTTGTCCTTTTCTGATTGGCTTATTTTGCTCAGGATGATGTCGTCAAGCTCCATCCATATTGTAACATGTATCAAGACTTCATTTCCCCCACTGGCTGAGTAGTATTCCATTGTATATATATGTACCAAATTTTGTTTATCCATTCATCTGTTGGTGGGCATTTCCGTTGTTTCCACTTTTTGGCTATTGTAAACAGTGCTGCAGTGAACATTGATGTGTACACATTTCTTTTTGAGTCTGTTTTCAAGTCTTTTGGGACTAGAAGTGGAAATACGGTAGTTCTAAGTTTTTTGGGGAACTGCCACACTGTTTTCCACAATGGCTGTATCATTTGGCATTTCCACCAGCAATGGATAAGGGGTCCAGTATCCCCACATCCTCACCAATATTTGTTACTTTCTGCTGTTTTTAGTCTGAGCCACCCTAGTGAGAGTGAAGTGGTATCTCATTGTGGTTTTGATTTGCATCTCTCTGATGGCTAATGACGCTGAGCATCTTTGCATGTGTTATATGGCCATTTGAATGTCCTCTTTGGTGAAAAGTGTATTCAAGTCCTTTGCCCATTTTATGATTGGGTTATTTGTGTTTTTGTTGCTAAGTTGTCAAAGTTTTATATATATTTTGGTAATTAGATTCTTGTCAGATAAGTTTCTGAAGATATTTTCCCAGTCAGTAGCTTGTCTTTTTACTTTTTTGGTAAAGTCTGTTGATGAACAAAAGTTTTCAGTTTTTCTGAGATCCCATTTATTTATTTTTGTCTTTTGCTGTTTGTGCTTTTGTTATTATATTAGATAATCCATTGTTGAAAGCTAGGACTGGACTCTCTGGACTCTTAGTTCTATTCCATTGGTTTGTGTGTCTATCGTTACACCAGTACCAGGCTGTTATGATTACTGTACCTGTATAATATGTTTTAAAATCTGGAAGTGTAGGCCCTCTTGCTTTGCTCCTCTCTTTCAGCATTGCTTTTAGTTATTCAGGACCGCTTGCCATTCCATATAAAGTTGAGAAATCATTTTTCTGTTTCTGCAAAGAAGGCAGTTGGAATTTTTGTCAGGATTGCGTTGAATATTTAGATTGCTTTGGATAGTATTGACATCTTAACAATATTAAGTCTTCCAATCCATGAACATGGAACATCTCACCATTTATTTAAGTCTTCTTTAATCTCTTTCAGCAGTGTTTTATAGTTTTTATTGTATACGTCCTTCACGTCTGTGGTTAGATTTATTCATAGGTATTTTATTCTCTCAAGTGCTGTTGTAAATGGAATTATTTCCCTAATTTCCCTTTCGGATTTCTCGTTGCTGGTGTATAGAAACCCAACTTTTTTGTGTTTTATTTGTTTAACTTGTACCCTGCAACTTTGGTAAATTCCTCCATAAGCTCTAGAAGTTTTCCTTCAGTCTTTTTGGGATTTTCAATGTATAGGAGCATATCATCCGCAAATAGAGATATTTTTTTACTACTTCTTTTCCAATCTGGATACCTTTTATTTCGTTTTGTTATTGCTCTGGCTAGAACTTCTAATAAAATATTGAATAGAAGTGGTAATATTGGGCACCCTTGTCTTGTTCTTGATTTCAAGGGGAAAGCTCTCAATCTTTCTCCATTAAGTATGTTGGCTGTTGGCTTTTCATATATGCCCTTAATTACATTGAGGAAGTTCCCTTCTATTCCAGTCTCCTTTGGGGTTTTCATCAAGAAAGGGTGTAGAATTTTATCAAATCTTTTTGTGCATCCGTACAGATGATCATGTGGCTCTTTCTGGATATTCTTGAATTTATCATTTTAAAAGGATTCAAAAATAGAATCCTTTAGTGTTTATTTGATGTCTTTAGTTTTTCTATGAGGGTTCTTTCATCTGCTTAAGTCTTGGAACTTCTTTGAATTTATTATTTAAAGACAATTAAATTGCAACTCAGCTTTAAATTTCACCTGAATTCCTTGCCTGTATTTCATAAACATTAGATAGATTATTGTTAATATTGCAGCAGTGAATTCTTTTTCTTCATAATTTTTAATGTTCATATAATGTTACTCTATTACTTGTTAGCTTCATTTAACTAAATAAGTGTATTGTATAATACAGCTTTGGATATCTTCCAGATTTTAAGATATTTTGCCAAGGTTTAAAAATTAAATCAAGAATCTCTTGTTTGTGGTTTACCTTGTTAGGCTTTCAAATATGTTAGAAATCAATTAAGGTCTTCACGCTAACCCCAGGTATCGCTGCTTTTTAAAAAAAAAAAAATAAAGCCATTATCCTAGAAAACAAAGAAAGATCTATTAACATTCAAGCAAAAGCAGTCATGGATACTTTTATTTGATAACCAGTAAACTCACCTAA
Source organism: Trichechus manatus latirostris (assembly GCF_000243295.1). NCBI lineage: Eukaryota > Metazoa > Chordata > Mammalia > Sirenia > Trichechidae > Trichechus > Trichechus manatus. Next base: position 1,919,494 of record NW_004444206.1, read on the forward strand.
ATCACACTAAAGATCATTCCAGGAGAATAGTTTATAGGTATTATTTTTCTACTTTTTAATTTTTATTTTTCTATCTTTCAATCTCTGTTCCTTTCCTAAGCATAAATGCTCTTTTGAAGGTTTAATCAGTCAACCAGTATTTATTGGAAGTATTTTATATGGAAGGCACTGAGCAAGCTGTTGTGAGATTCCCTAAGTATTTTAAGATGAGGTTACAGCCATATCTACTTAGAGAGGTAAGACATATTTACATGAAAACGTAACTAATGATTCTAAGTAATAAATGAGAAATGTTAGATCATTTAAAAAGCAAGTTTGTTTTACATATTTCACAGATGAGCATTTTATTTTCTCTCCTTGCTCGTTTTGGTACATAAGTGAAATCATGGTCAAAGGGTAAAGTGAGCTTTCAAGTTTTCTTTCAAATTTTATTAGAGTCATTTATTGGGTTCTTTTACTTCCTGTGCTGAACATTTTCTTAAAGGCTTTAATATTATTTAATCTTTACTGTAGCTTTTTGAGAAAGGCATTATTATTTCCATTTTATAAATGAGGGAGCTGGGACTTCGAGAGTTGAAGTAACTTGCTGGAGGTCACCCTGCTAATTAGTAATGGAGCCAGGATTCAAATTTAGATCTGCTTAGTTTTGTGCTTCTACTACTATGTCATGTTATCGCACTATTCAGTAGTGGTTCTGTTTGATGATGATAGAAAAAGTCATAGAAGTAAAGAAAGATTACTACAGATTATAACATAAAAGACAAAAGGAGGAAGGGACCTTTATTTTATCGTATAAAATTAAATATTCTATACAGACCCATAAAAAGTTGCATATGTACATGTGTAATGCATGATTCTATGGGCCTATTACCTTAATTACAGAAAATTTTAAGACATCCTGTCTTTTATATAATTTTAAATGTAAAAGTCTTGAATACTATGACAATTAATAATTTATTATTTTTATGTTTTAAACATTTTCAACATTTAGTGAATAATGGAATATTATTTACTCACTACTAATAATAAAATTAATCACTAATAACAGTAATGAATCCTTATATGGGATTAAATATAAGACTACTTAAGTTTAATATCCAAAGTGTTAAGGAACTCAAACATTACAATCTACTTAATCAGACATCTGGTGTACCTAGAAAGACTAGGTTTTTTGTTTCAGACTCCTTGGAGTATACTATTTCTAGTCTTAACTTTTGTGATACTCTGCTCTATCTCTTCTGTCAACATTTCCTTTAGCTAAGTATTAAACTTCAGGTTCAAATCTTAGGATTTTGTTTTTCCAGTACATTCTGATAATCATAAACTTTTTTGAGACTGAAATTTATATGGGACAACAAGATATAAAATATGTAGGTGAATGAGATGTTCTTGCCTGTGGCAGCTTAAAACCTGTTTCTTCTGGTAGACTGACCTGCCTGTCACAGGTAGTTTCATTTTTCTTATCTGACTCCACCTCCAGGAAATGAGCAACTGCTTATCTAGTGCTTCTGCTCTGCATCTAAACTGTAGGCATTCTCACTGTTTCTTTAATATACTTTGCTAATGAAGCTGTGGAACAGTGATGTTCATATGTACGATCTACCTAGTCAAGTAAATATTAAAATGCAGTTGTCTACAGCCAGATGTTTTCAATGTCTGTTTTATAGATAAATGGAAAAGTCATTTATATTTTCTCTTTGTTTTCAGCGTTCTTACTTCCGTACTCTTCTCATGTATGGGTTCCACTTTCTGGTGTGGTTCCTTTGTGTTAAAGGAATCAGGGACACACAATGTGGGTTCAAATTATTCACTCGAGAAGCAGCTTCACAGACGTTTTCATCTCTACACATTGAACGATGGTAGGTTTCTAATTGGAATGTATCTTGTGTATGTTATTATAGTGTTGGGGGAATGGTCTGCCTCTACACCTCCCATCCAGGCTGCCTAAGTAAAGACCTTGGGCCCAGAGCATTCTCTGATAAGGAGGCTGGGAATTGGGTTGCCTTCTCCTTATCAGAGAAACCTTTCCCCTGTTCTGGGCACACTTAACTTTCTCTGTCTCTTGAACATGAGCAAGCATAACACAGCACCTGGCCAACCCCACTTCTATGTCTGTTCGAGGCAGGGAGGGAATGGGGTCTCTTGTACTACAGCACAAGAGAGAGAATGTGGCAGGTTGTAAGAGCGTGGAGGGTAGACTGAAAGGGAAACAGGCTTTACGAGGCTGAACATGAGCACCCTCATGTGGTCCACCAGCTCACTACAGTTTGCATTCTTATGTAAGTCCCTGGCATGGAGCCACTATTGTCCACCACCACTATAAAACCTCTCCCTCCACTGTGGAGTGTGGAGATCTGCTTTGGTCCTGCTGCCCAGGACTTGGCTCATATGTAAGTCTCCCTAATATACTCCTTTGCTGCCACTCTGGAGTTGCCTTCCTCTTTCTTTAGTCTCTCAGCACCCTACATTTTTGTAGGCAAATTTCACGTTACTCGTCCATGCCTGGACACACAGCAGTTATTCCAGGTAATGAGAAACAGCCCCATATTTTCATAATGAACATCCAGGTTTAAACTTAACTGGCAGTTTAGTATGTAAGCCTCATCTGTGCCTTTATGCTTTTACTGGGTTGGGTCTTTTTTGAAAATATTCAAACCCAACATATGGTATAAAGTTATATAAATTGAGAGGCCTGAAAACATCCTGCTTCCTTAAGCTGCTTTTTTTCCTTTGAAGAAAAAGGAAAAGGCACAGATATATCAAAGCAGAATAGGGTACCCATTTTCTTTCTTCCTTCTTTGTACAAGAGATAAGTTCTTTCTCCTAACATCAATCCTTCAATTTCTGCATCCCCTCGTACCTTCTCAAGATCCTAATCCTGTTCATTTCTTTTCTCTCTTATATATTGTCTTTCCTTCTCAACCACATCTTTCCTGTCAGTTTTTTAAAACAAGTTTAAATTTCTTTTGTCATTTAAAAAAAAAAAAAACCTCTCCCCTGAACCACTACCACTCCTTCAGCTCTAGCCCTCTTTCCTTTCATAGCCAACCTTTTCTTGAAAGAGTGGTGCATATTCACTGTCTCCATTTTCTCACCTCCCACTCACTCCTCGCCCCACCTTAATATGGATTTTCCCCTATCCCTCCACCTAAAGATCTAGTTACCACCATGTCATTAAACCTAGTGGTCATGTTTAATACTTACCTTAACCCACCAGCAACGTTTGATACTAATGAACTCTCTCTCCTTGAAATCTATTCCTTTAGTATACCTCTACTCCAGACCTTGCTTCTGAGCTGTAGACCTTATTTAACGAGTAATGGTATCAGACAGAAGATAGAAACCTTGGAGTCAGCCCTGACATTCGCACAGCCCTTCAACATGCACAAATCCATGACTCACGCCTGTTGATTTAGCTTTTATGTCCCTCCTTTTCTTTCCATCTCCACCGTCACCATCCAGGACTCATCATTTCCCAGACTACCATGCTGCAGCCTGAGGGATTTTTTTCAAAATTTAAAAACGATCAATTGTATTTACTTCTGCTTAATATCCTTCAGTGCCTTCACGTTGCCTTTTGGCCCCTTTGCACACAGAGCTGCCTCAGAAGAAAGGCTTTTAAAGGTGCTGCATATTCTGGCCCCTACCTGTGTCTCCACATGCGGACTTTTCAACCTCTTGAGTCTGTTTTATGCTTCAGATCTTCCTTCGGGCAGCTGCCCTCACTCTCCAGCCTAGATCAGATGCAGTGCACATGCCTTTCTTCCTAGCACCTATCATATCTGCAGTTTTTTTTCTTATTCATGTAATTATTTAATGCTGCTTTTCCTGTTAGAGTGTAAGCTCCATGAGAGCAAGAATCTCATATGATTTTGCTTACTAGTACATCCCACTATCTAAAAGAGTGCCTGGCACACAGTAGGTGCACAGTAAATATTGTTGAAAGAGTTAATACTTAGTGCTAGTCATGGATTCTGTGTGAATCCTGTTTGTGGTAGTTATCTGACATAATTATTTCAGTATATCACACACACACACACACACACACACACACACACAAAAAAAAAAACTAAGCCAGTTTCCAGCAAGTCAACTCTGATTCATGGTGATCCCCTGTGTGGCAGAGTAGAACTATGCTCCATAGGGTTTTCAATGGCTGATTTTTCAGAAATAGATCGCCAGGCCTTTCTTCCGAGGCACCTCTGGGTGGACTCAAACCTCCAACCTTTTGGTTAGTAGCCAGGTGTTAACCACTTGCACCACCCAGGGACTTCACCAGCCTTGATTTCAGGAATTATATACAGCATGAATTGTAGCTATATGCTTCGCCTTTGATCACCAATTTAGGATTCTTTGAAGAAACTGTTTTTTATTCAGTGGGTAAATATATTTTGAAATTTATATTAAAAAACCTAACCCATTGCCATCGAGTCGATTCCGACTCCTAGTGACCCTATAGGACAGAGTAGAACTGCCCCATAGGGTTTCCAAGGAGCGGCTGGGGGATTCAAACTGCTGACCTTTTGGTTAGCAGCCTTAGCTCTTAACCACTGCGTCACCAGGGCTTCAAAATTTATATAGCAGTTCACTGTATAGATTTTAAATGTATTAAGATGAGTAAAAGTGCTTTATAAACTTAATATCAGTAGTTATTAATATTGAGATAAATTAACATGTTAAACATGTAATGCACTGAAGTTGGAACTATGCCTCAGGTACAGTGAAGACCAGTAGAAATGGTATATGAACATAACTATTAAACACTGCAGTGTTGCGATGTTTTTATTACTGGAAATGATATTGATCCTTAGTTCCATATTTAGCCACTAAAATTATTTCCTTCTGATTCAGTGTATCTTAGCCTCTTACTGTCTTTAACAGCTGAAAACCTGTTGGGTGGTTAACATTTTCAGTGATTTCTAAATCAGTGACATTTTCAATCCCAGTGCTTTCGTTTCTGGAATAGGTTTACTTTTTGTAGTCCACTTCTGCGCATCTGTTTGCAAAAGATCAGTTGTCTCCTTGAAAATAGATGTCATATATCCCCCAAAAAAATTATTTTAAAGAAGCAATAATTTCAGAATTAAAATTATCATTAGGAACATATTTTTAAGTCCTTTTTTTTCCTACATTAAGAAAATTTAAGTAATTTGATTTGAAATTCAGGCTCAGGTTTTTCTTTTGTGGAAGAATCATTGGTACCTCTTCTTTGTGGCATCATGCTCAAACCCTTGTAAGGAGTAGAAATTATCTCACAGTGTTTGGACACATTTGGTTAGCCATCAGGGTCATCTTTTTCTTGGAGATGCCTCTTATCTTTCTGCTTGTTCTCTGTCCTGCTGCATGACTTCTATCCTCAATCTCCTTCTCCTTGATTTGCACCCCTATTTTAATAGAACAAATACTTCATTAACTTCAAAAAAAAATGAAAAACTTTTTGAGACCTTACATGTCAAAAAATATCTTTATTCCACCCTGACATTTGCTCGTTTAACAGTTAGCTGGGTAAAGAATTATAGGTTAGAAATTATTTTTTCTCAGAATTTTGAAAGTATTGCTTTCCTGTCTTTGGCATTCAGTGTTTCTTTGGAGCACTCCAGTTCTGCGGAGAACCTGAATCTTGATTCTTTGTGTTTGTATGGCATGTTGTTTCCATCCCCCTCGGGAGAGTTTTTCTTCATGGTGTTTTGATATATCATGATCCTGGGCCTTAATGTGACTCTTTTTCATGCATTTTGTTGAGTATTAAAGTTGTTGTTCGGTGCCGTCAACTTGTTCCGACTCATAGCAACCCTGTGTACAACAGAACGAGACACTATACCCAGTCCTGTGCCAGCCTCAGAATCATTGTTACGTACTAAAGTAGGCCCTCTGAATGTGGAAACTCATGTCCTTTAGTTGTGAGGAATGTTCTTAAATTGTTTATTGACATTCTCCTCTTTTAATTCTCTCTGCTCTCTCTCTCTTATAAACAGGTGTGGGACCTCCTTACTGACGGTATTAATTCTAACTTCTCGGTTCTATTTTTGTTCTTTTAAGATTATTTCCTCAACTTTATCTTCCAGCTGTCCTTTTGAATTTTTATGTCTGCTATCAAAATTTCAATGTCCAAAAACACTTTTTGTTTTCCAATATTTGTTTTTAAGAATCTCTCATTTTTGTTTCCTCACTATGATACCTTCCACTAGCTCTCTGAATGTTTCGTTTAAAACTTTGACAGTTCGTTTTTGGCCTGCATTGTTCCTGTTTTCTGCAGTTTTTCCCTTTTTGTTTGTTTTTATCATTAAAGACTTTTCCTCATGTGTCGTTAGTACAGTACTGGGAAGCTCTTTGGAGGCTCTTTACTTGGGCCGGGCCTCAGATTGACTGGCGGACTTCCTTACGGGTTGACCTCGCTGGCCCGTGCTCTTGTGGCGGACTTCCTTACGGGTTGACCTCGCTGGCCC
>NW_004444206.1:1926111-1935203 GCF_000243295.1 Trichechus manatus latirostris
TGGCGGACTTCCTTACGGGTTGACCTCGCTGGCTTGTGCTCCTGGAAACTCTCAGCTGTCATCTTTAGGTCTCTTCTATTGGGCCATTTATTTCATTAAAGTAGGATTCTTCAGTGAAGACTGGGAGATACGAGTCTGGCTGCCAGCATTCACAGGACTGGCTAGGGAAAAGCGAGTGGGGTCTCACTGTTCAGTCAGAAGACTTTCCACATAATCGTCTATGTTCAGCATGGCGCCCTCCCACTCTTAACTCTGTCTGGAGCCCTTCCATCCAAAGTTGCTCTGGTTCTTTGGTAAACCTCTTACTTTCTGAGAAGGATCTCGTTAAACGGGAGAAGACTCTTTGGGTCCAATTGTTTCTTATACAGATTTTCAATGAGTTCTCCTGTTTTCAGACCCACTTACACCCCCACTTGCAGGGCTGTTTAGGGCCACTGATTCTGAGCCTTTAGGGGTTTCTCTGGTACCCAGCAGCCTGCTTCTAGGCTTCTCGTACTGCTGTTGTCCACTCTTTCAAGTTGTCACTTGTCCAGCTACTTTCCAATTTCAGAAAAAGAAAATTTTATTATCATCCCACTTTTGTAGATGGTTCTCTCATCTTAACTATTTTATAAAGATAAGAAAAAGCATTAAGTCTTAAAAAAAAATTTTTTCATATTATCCCAAAACAGAACAAAAGTTCCAAATTCAAACTGAGATCTGGAAAATTAAATGTGAGTTTTAGTCATTTTTCTTGTCTGCTAATATTTTAAAACCAAGGCCTGTAATTTGAACTTATCTCCATGCAGCCTAGGATGAAAGCAAAATGGTGAAGGAATTTAGAACTTTCAGAGACAGTCAAAAAAGAAAAAACTTGTAAAACATGAAGGAGGTCTAACAAGTAGTGGTGCTTCTTTTCCTGAGCTAATGCCAGCAAGAGGAAGCAGCTAGCCAGAGAATTTCTGTAAGGAGACTCCCAGGACACTTCTGAGTCAGTGTTCAGAAACTTTAAGGGAAGAAGATTTGACCTAAGCTCAGAGACTGGCTAAAGAAAAGCTTTAAGAAAAACCTTTCATAGGTGGAAAGAAGGATGAACTGGAAATTTGGACTAGAGATGATTTTATAGTATATACAAGTAATAACATACCTAATTGCCTATATATGTATTTAGCTTTACCCAGAGAGCATTTCAGACCATTCTAAAGTAACCTTACACTTTAAATAGCTGCTGGGTACTGTTTTGTCCAGGACAGCATGAAGACTGAAAAGGAAAACACATGGCCCCAGAGACACTGTATTTAGGAAAAAAAAGCCTTCATCCTTTGGTGTTAGAAGAAAGTGATCAAGCAACTCTAAAGTGATCTTAACATTCTCTCCTAGAGATTTTCAGAGTTCTTTTTATCTTCTCAAAATCACTTGAAAATGCTATCCACTGTACCTTGAGCTAGATAAGGCTGGGATTGAAAACCATCCATCCTGAAAATTTCCAAGGTTCAATTTTCTCTTAGAGCCCAAGAGGCTGTTTTCACCTCCCAGAGTGTCTGAGTTTTAATGGTGACACCATATTTGTCATTTAAATGTTACGCAGTGAGATACTAAATTATCTGAATTGCCTTAAAGCTTCTTTCTGAACCACTCACTTTTAATTATTTGACCTTAGGTGAATGTGACCTTCAGTTTTAATTTAAAGCTTTACATCTGCCATGTAAGCATCAAGTCATGCTAGGGTAGAGATTTAATTACATTCTACTTGTCTGTTTAAAAATATATTTTCTATTCCAGGGCATTTGATGTAGAACTGCTTTACATAGCACGGTTCTTTAAAATTCCAGTAGCAGAAGTTGCTGTCAACTGGACTGAAATTGAAGGTATGTTGTTTATAGTACAACTGATCTTAAAGCCGACAGGGAGAGAGACTTCAGACAATGCAGTTCTCAGGCAGTTCTCCAGGAAAGTCAGCTGACTTTAATCTCCTCCTGCCTCCCAGACCTGCTGTCAGGCCTGCTCAGCTGTCTGAGAGTAAAGCAAACCCTAGCCAATGCCATCAAGTCGATTCTGACTCATAGCCACCCTGTAGGACAGAGAACTGCCCACAGGGTTTCCGAGGCTGTCATCTTTACAGGAGCAGACTGCCACATCTTTCTCCAGTGGAGCGGCTGGTGGGTTCAAACTGCTGACCTTCGGCTTAGCAGCCAAGCACTTAACCACTGTGCCACCAGGGCTCCTTTGCTGCTTTTAATGCCCTCCATCTGGCTTGCTGCCTTCTGTACTTTTTCAGTCTCTTGTTGGGTTTTCTGTAGGCCTGCTACCCTGGCCTGAAACATCAGTAAAACCTGCTGCTGTGGGCAAGGTCATGATGATCTGAGGTTAGAAGGAGGGTGACAGTCTTTATTGTCTGTATCACCATTCATTAGCGTTGTATTATCACCCAGTGGATATTAACTGGGTACCTACAAATCATCGTGCAAAGCTAAATAAGGAATTACAGTTGTTTTACTCCAAATGTCCACAGTCATATTCAGAGCCCTTTTTTAGCTGCTATCTGTATATACATCCAAAAATTTATAGATCTGTAATAATTTGAAATCTATCCTAATTCTTAATATTTCCTGTTCAGAAAAGCTTAAGACAGCTCTGTCTGGATAGAATTTAAAGTATATCTTCGTTTTCTCCTTTGCTTACCATAGACTGAACCTACATCAGGGTGGGGAGCAGTTAACGTGATCACCCAAGGTCTTTGTACACCTCCCTATGGCCAGCATTGGCCCTCTCTCTGAGAGGCGTGGATGCAGAAGCCACTATTGCTCTGTAAGCCCAGATGCACAGGGACAGAAATTGGTTAAGAACCAGCCTGTAGATTATACAAACTGTATGATCTAGAATGGGTTCACACCTCTTGGAGCCTTGCTGGATCAAAACTGAGTTTACAGAAATGGTACTGATCTTCACAGTTGTGACATTAGGTCAGAGGAGATTGGGAAGAACGTGGTAAAAGGATCGCTCGGAGTTGTAATGTTCAACTATAACCTTCAGTTTATCTATACCCAACATAGATTCTGTGGGAAGCTGAGGTACGGATAAGTAGAAAACTTCCATGTTTATGTCATTTGCTTATTTGCATTACAGAGATAGTTGTATAGTAGTATGAGTTGTAGGTACTTCAACTTCCTCATTTGTGAAATAAAGATAGTATTTGCCCCGGGTTAATAACAAAGAATAAGGCTAATGTCTACAAGGTGCCTTGGTGGCACTGTTTTCAGAAGAAGAAACCAAAAAAAAAGAAAAAACCAAACCATTGCCATCAACTGAATTCTGACTCACAGCAACCCTGTAGGACAGAGTAGAACTGCCCCATAGGGTTTCCAAGGCAGTCATATTTACAAAAGCAGACTGCCGCATCTTTCTCCTGAGGAGCGGCTGGTGGGTTCGAACGACCAGCCTTTCAGTTAGCAGCGGAGCTTTCAACCACTGTGCCCGCAGGGCCCCTTCGAGGGTAGAGTGTGACTAGAATGGTGAGGATGCGTTACACCTTCCTCCTGACAGATGCTTATGTATCCGCAGGTGTGTGACAAGTAACAGTTTATAAGGGTCCACTGGGGCATATGGGTCAGGCATTCAGTTACACTGGATACCTATGTCGCCTTCCGTGAAGGAGACTTGAGTTTGATTCCTGGCCAGTGCAGCCACCACCTGTCTGTCCGTGGAGGCTTCTGTGTTGCTATAATGGTGAACAGGCTTCAGCAGAGTTTCCAGACTAAAACAGACTAGGAAGAAAGGGCTGGCAATCTGCTTCCAAAAAATCAGCCAGTGAAAACCTTATGCATAACAATGCTCTGATCCTGTTGTACATGGGATCGCCATGAGTTGGGGACTGACTCAAGGACAGCTAACAAAAACAACATACCTATGTAGCCTGGAACAAAGAGGTCCAGACAAAATTTTCTTAAATCTGATTGTAGGCCTTATTTTTCACCATTAAAAGTTGAATTCACATGTAGGAGTAATTGTGTTTATCTGTGATGCTGTGTCTTTAGTTGCTGTGTGCGCAGTTACTTTTTCCCAGGAACCAGCACTCACTGAATAGTTCTCGTATTAGGCATTCCTGGAACCCTCAGCCATAGGCAGTCCCTCCTTCCCTAGATTAGAGCCATTTGAAAATTTCAGTTTCAATTCTCAAAGTTTCATTTCACTTCAGAATGTTTTGTTTTTGTTTTCTTTTTAGAAAAAAAAAAAGCTCTGCTTTAGCTTTGAAAATTTTTAGTTCTTATGTCTATTATTTAAATAGAATTAGGATGACTAGAGGTTCATAAAGGTCATGTAGATTGACTTCTGCAAACTATTTTTAAATGAATACATTTTACCCTGAGTTTTATTTAAGTTAATTTATTTTTAAATCACAGGTTCTAAATTAGTTCCATTTTGGAGCTGGCTACAAATGGGCAAGGACCTACTTTTTATACGACTTCGATACTTGACTGGTGCCTGGAGGCTCGAGCACGCTAGAAAAAAGAACTAGGTTATTGGCAGTCTTTGACTGTATTCTTTTACATCACTGTCACATTATTTCATTTGAAATTAAAATTTTCAATAAAGCTGGAATAAACCTGCCATTGCCTGCCTTTGACAATTTTAAAGGATAAACTGCCAAAAGTAAAAATTTTTATGTCCTTTTAGACAAAAATGGTTCCGTTTTTTTAATGGTATTTCTACCAGAGGTCAGATTTTCTTTTGCTTTAGTGATTTTGTTTATCATTATGATTCTGAGAAATAAAATTTTCACACAATAGTAGTTATTCTTACTTTAAAGCACCTGCATAATTGTCATGAACTTAGGATATAAACCAACATCATGTAACAGTGTTCAGATATTTAAAAATGAAAGTTGACAAATAGATTAAAATATATACAAATTTATCAATTTAAAGAAACCCATTGTCTTAGGCTGCATTCTCTAGAGAAGCAAAACCAGTAAAGCATATAAATATATATAGAGAGAGAGAGATTTATATCAAGGAAACAGCTCACGAGATTGTAGAGGCTAGAACGTTCCAAGTCCAGGGATCAGGATAGAGGCCTCTCCCAAGTCATGCAACCACAGAAGCTGGAATACCCAAGACCCGCAGGTCAGAGAGCAGGGCACCCGCTCACAGGCTGTGAAGGTCGACGAATTCCAGGATTGGCAGGCAACACCGCAAGATTTCTCCTGATTCACGTAGCTGCAGGGGCTGGTGAACCCAAGATTGGCAGGTCAGAGAGCAGGGCTCTGCTCACAGGCTGTGAAGATCCACGAATCCCAAGTTCGGCAGATAAGCTGACAGCTGAAGTCCCAAGAACTGGAGGTGAGGTGACAGGAGGCAGCTGCAGGATCCAGAGTGAGCAAAAAACCAGAACATCTGCTTATATTCAGATGCAGGCCACACCCCCAAGGAAACTCCCTTTCATCTGATTGGCTACTCACAGTATGTTCAATCATGGGAGTGATCACATATAAACACTGAAGAATCATGGCCCAGCCAAGTTGACGCACAATCTTAACCATCACACCCATATTTCAATCTGTAAAACTGTAGGAAATTACATTAAAGGCAAGAATATAGGCTTGGTCACAAGATATTGTAAAAAGTCTTACTTTCTTTTAAAGTGTTATCTCTCTCTTAATTTTATTCATTTCCATACTCACTCTCCTACCTCCTGGGTGGTCCTTCCCTCTTGAGTGCATGTTATTTGGAAATTCTTTATTAAAAACAGAATTAAAGTTTTAGTTTAATTTTTAAATAAAATGTAATTACTTTTTAACAGCAGCCAGTCTTTGAGGTACTGTAAGGACTAATAAATAGCAACTATAAAGCAGTGAACCCTCAAAAATCATAATTAGCTTGTTTCTTATGTCTTTGGGAAACAAATGAATGCTAATAATCATACAACCAAAGAAACCACACCAGGTGGCCAATTCCAAATTGGCCGTCAAGCCAATTCCAACTCATGGCAACCCCAGGTGTTCCAGAATAGACCTGTGCTCAGTATCTCATATCTGTATTAGACAGTGAGCTCCTTGAAAACAGAAGCCATTTCTCACTTAAATTGATATCCCCAACACAATGCTTGGCATATCACAAACACTGTTTACTTTATAAACTTTACAAACTATTTAGTACCAGATTTTGAGAGATGTAAGTTGCTTAATAGAGCAAGGTTTATGCAAGTGAAAATAACAGCAAATTGTAGAAGAAAAGATCATGAGCATTTATAAGACTTTAAGCCTTGAACCAAAAATAAAATCCTTAATGAAATGATAAGACAATGAAATAATCTATTCTTGCTCTTTTTAAGCTATTGTGAAAATGCATATTTGAAGCATAATTAGTAGGAATTGTGAGAGAGTGTCAATAATTGTTCATCCATGGACACTCCTATGAAAGATTTCTGATATTCTTGCCAATTAAGCTTTGTAAACACACATTCACCTAGGCTAAGAGCATAGTATAGAATCTGAGACGACTGTTAAAAGATTATGTAATTTGTTGATGTTACAAAACCTGCCAACAGAAAGCAGCAGCAGTAGCAAAAGTGAAGATATCAGTTGTTATCCTTTACCATGTGCAAAGAACTGTCATAAGCATTTTATAAGCATTATTTAATCTCACCAACTATGATTCAGGTATAATTACTCCCATTTCACAAATACAGATGTAAGCTTAGAGAGGTAAGTAATTTGCACAAGAGCAGACAACTAGTGAGTAGTTATACTTCTATGGAAATAAAAAGTGGCGAAATTACAGGAGCGCGTAGCATGATTAAACTGAGAGTATAATCTCATTACAATCAGACAACCATTTATTTTCTACCTACTGACTTGTTCTTATAGAATATTTACATATGGAGAGTTTAACTTGAGATCACATCTGGATGATAACATGTCTCTTGATAATTTGTAATTTTCTCTCTCCATACACATTATGTACTTTGACCATTCATAGTTGGTTCTTCAGTTCTATTGTCCATGTTTGTTTATCATATTTTCTTTATGGAATTATAATTTCCTTAAGAGCAGCAACCTTGCTTTTTATTTTCTTTGTGTGTCTCCACAGCATCCTAAATTCTGATTGTTCAATAAAGGCTTCCAAGATGGTTAGACAATACTAATATTTCAATTAACTTGTCAAAAAAATTACATGAAATTATTCTTTTTATTGACAGCTAAATTTTAAGCAGTCTAGTAGGTTGCTTTGTTTTTTATGCCATGTCAAATGTACCAATCTACCAATTAATGATTTTTTTATGTTAATCCAGTAAAGAACTCTAAGAAGTGATACATTTATTCCTGTGGATCAGAACAAGGTGCCCATGATACTTCCTCTACCCCATACTTCCGTTTCACCTAAGTACTATCACAGTACACCTCAAAAATACTAATAGGGACCAAAAAATAAAATACTAATACACCAAGAGCATGAACAATAAAAGAAAAAATTGATAAATTGGACTTCATTAAAATTCAAAATTTTTATGCATCGAAGGACTTAGAGACAACTTACAGAATCGGAGAAAATATTTGGAAACCGTATATCTGATAAAGGGTTAATACCTAGAATATAAAGAACTCTTACAACTCAACAACAAAGAAACAACTCAATATGGGCAAAGAACATTTGAATAAACATTTCTCCAAAGATATACAAATGGCCAATAAGTACATGAAAAGATGCTCCATGTCATTAATCATTAGGGAAATGCAAATCAAAACCACATCGAGATACCACTTGGCACTCACTAGATGACTGTTATGGAAATTAACATGTTGGCAAGGATGTGGAGAAATCGCAACCCTCGTTGCTGGTAGGAATTTATGAAATGGTGCAGCTGCTGTGGAAAACAGTTTGGTGGTTCCTCAAAAGGTTAAACAGAGTTGTTTGGGTACCTTTGAGTCAATTTCGACTCACAGGGACCCCATGTGACACAACAGAACTGCCTCATAGGGTTTTTTTGGCTGTGATCTTTACCAGGTCTTTCTCCCACAGAGCAGCTGGGTGAGCTTGAACTGCCAATCTTTCATTTAGCACCTGAGCGCTTAACCGAACACTTGGGTTGTTTCCACATTTTGGCTATTGTGAATAATGCGATGAACATTAGTAGACAAGTATCTGAATATCAATTCCACTCCTATGTATATACCCAAGAAAACTGAAAGCAGGCACTGCAACAATTACTTGTATGCCAGCATTTATTGCAGCATTATTTACAATAGCCAAAAGGTGGAAACAACCTAAGTGTTCCCCAGTAGATAAATAGATAAACAAAATGTGGCATATCCATATAATGGAATATTACTCAGCCATAAAGAAAAATGAAGTTCTGATACATGCTACAACCTGCATGAACTTTGAAAACAATATGCTGAGTAAAGTAAGACATGAAAACAAATATTGTATGTTCCCACTTATATGAAACATCTAGAGTAGGCAAATGCATACAGATAAAAGTTTATTAGTGGTTACCAGGCACTGGAAGGAAGGAAGAATGAGGAGTTATTGTTTGACGGGTACTAAGTTTGTTTGGGATAATGAGAAAACTTTTGAAAGTAGTGGTGATGGTTGCACAGCATGGTGAATGTATTTAATGTCACTGAATTGTACACTTTAAAATGGTTTAAAATGCAAATTTTTGTTACGTATATTTTAGCACAATAATTTTTTTTCAAATACTAATAGGAAAATGGAGGTATACTATCTCTGACCCATGAACACCTATGGGTGACGAGATTTGAGAATGTGCGTGAGAGAGTGTGTGTTTGTGTGTGTGCTGTCAGTGCAATTCATTCTACCATCATAGGAGGGATAGTAAGACTTAGGCACCCAAGAATCACAGTGACCACTATATTAGACCAAATGGTGAACAATTATTTTAAAACAAGATGAGAATGTAAGGAGGCAGGGAAACTAGATAAATGGAAAAAGAACAACCGGAATGGAAATAATAAGAATGTTTACACATACTACTCAAGCTATTTCAGAGCATAGAAGAGGAAGCAACCCTTCCAAATTCATTCTATGAAGCCAGCATAATGCTGATACCAAAACCAGGCAAAGACATCACAAAAAAAGAAAATTACAGAC
>NW_004444206.1:1935303-1961023 GCF_000243295.1 Trichechus manatus latirostris
GGAAGAGCGTAGTCAATGTCACTGAACTGTGTATGTAGAAATTTTTGAAACGGTGTATCTTTGGCTATGTGTATTTTCACCAAAAAAAAAAGGTTGAGAAGTTAGAGGGTTAATATGTTGTGGGGTTGTTAACCAATGTCATAAAACAACATGTGTACTACTGTTTCATGAGAAACCGTTTGTTCTGTAAGCCTTCACCTGAAGTACAATGAAATATAAAAAAAAAAAAAAAAGAATGTTTACACATTGTGAAGAATGCAACCAATGTCACTGAACAATTTGTGTAGGATTTGTTGGATGGTAACTTAAACTGCTGTGTAAACCTTCACCAAAAACTCAATAAAGTATCATTAAAAAAAAAAAATAGTGACCACAAAACATGCCCCAAACATCCAGTGGTATGAATTTAAATTCAGGTCCTCCAATATATTTTATAAATCATTCTGTGATTCACTGGTTAAGTACTTATTGAATGCCTAGGTTCCAAGCACTGCTTGAAGGGTTTCCTATACAAACATTTGGGAGAAAATCAATAGTAGTACTACATTAAAAATGTCTACCCTCAAGTAGTCTACTTAGAAAAGAAAATGTGAAACATTTCAATACCAATTCAGGTAATATAAGATCGAGGACCCAGATATGTTCTGAAGAAGGATAATCTTTGCAGTCCAGAGTTAGGAAAATTTTCCCTAAATTCTTGTTTCTCCATGCACAATGTACAATAAAAGCAGAATCACCTTTGTCTGGTAAGATAATGTATATCCTCTCAGTTTCTTCTGGTGTTTACCATTCTTCTGAAATAAATTTAGAACAGCAAGCCTACATGATTATATTTTGCACTGCATCCCTTGAGATCTAAAGAAATATTATTAGAAGAATTTTAGAGGAAGGACCAGAAACATCAGGATAATTATAGAATGACAAAGAAGTAGAACTTCTGCTTCTGGAAAGATGAATCAGATGTACTTTCCCCTAGTTCTTCCCCTAAATACAAAAAATAGAACAAACATAAGTAGACTCTGAAAGGTGGAGAAAAGGCAGACCAGCTAAGAGCCTTGGGATGTGAGGAATGACACAGTGGTGAGTTCCTTGGTTTTCTATTTACCTCATATATCCCACACTTGGAGTTGAAGAAGTTGGCAACCTGGAAACACCAACAGGCTTGTTGTTTGGTGCGGTCGACCCTACGAACAACAGAACAAAAGATTGCCCAGTCCTGCCCCATCCTCACAATCATTGCTATGTTTGAGCCTATTGTTACAGCCATTGTGTCAATCCATCTCATTGAGGGTCTTCCTCTTTTTCGCTGACCCTCTGCCTTACCAAACATGATGTCTCTCCAGGGACTGGTCCCCCGATAACAGGTCCAAAGTACGTGAGACAAAGTCTCACCATCCACACTTCCCAGGAGCACTCTGGCTGTATTTCTTCCAAGACAGACTTGTTCTCCTTCTTCTGGCCGTCCATAGTATATTCAATATCCACCACCAACACCATAATTCAAAGGCATCAATTAGTCTTTGGTCTTCCTTATCCATTATCCAGCTTTCACATGCATATGAGGCAAGTGAAAATATCATGGTTTGGGTCAGGCACACATTCATCCTCAAAGTGACATCTTTGCTTCTTAACACTTTAAAGAGAGGTCTTTTGTAGCAGATTGCCCAATGCAATATGTCCTTTGATTTTTTGACCGCTGCTTCCATGGGCATTGATTGTGGATCCAAGGAAAATGAAATCCTTGGCAACTTCCAATATTTTCTCCATTTATCATGATATTGCTCATTGGTCCAGTTGTGAGGATTTTTATTTTCTTTGTTGAGGTGTAATCCATACTGAAGGCTGTAGTTTTTTATCTTCATCCGTAAGTGCTTCAAGCCCTCTTCACTTACAACAAGCAAGGTTGTGTCATCTGCAGATCACAGGCTGTTAATGAGTCTTCCACCAATCCTGATGCCGTGTTCTTCTTCATATAGTGCAGCTTCCTGGATTATTTGCTCAGCATACAGACTAAATAAGTATGTTGATACACAACCCTGATGCACACCTTTCCTGATTTTAAATCACCCAGTATCCCCTTGTTCTGTTCAAATGACTGACTCTTGGTCTATGTATAGATTCCATATGAGCACAATTAAGTGCAATGGAATTCCTATTCTTCGCAACGTTAACCATGATTTGTTATGATCAACACAGTTGAATGCCTTTGCATAGTCAATAAAACTGACAACAGTAATGATATCCCTTGTTCCACGTCCTCTTCTGAATCCAGCTGGAATTTCTAGCAGTTCCCTGTAGATGTATGCTGCAATTGTTTTTGAATTATCTTCAGCAAAATTTTACTTACGTGTGATGTTAATGATATTGTTCAATAATTTCCACATTCTGTTGGATCACCATTCTTTGAAATGGGCACAAATATGGATCACTTCCAATCGGCTAGCCAGCGAACTGTCTTCCAAATTTCTTGGCATAGAAGAGTGAGCACCTCCAGTGCTGCATCCGTTTGTTGAAACATCTCAGTTGATATTCCGTCAATTCCTGGGGCCTTGTTTTTTGCCAATTCCTTCAGTGCAGCTTGGACTTCTTCCTTCAGTATGGTCATGGATTGAATTGTGTACCCCCAAAATATGTATCAACTTGGCTGGGTCATGATTCCCAGTACTGTATGATTGTGTAATCTGATGTGATTTCCTTATGTGTTGTAAACTCTATCACTGTGATGAGGTTATATGTGATCTCCTTATGTGTTGTAAATTCTATCACTGTGATGAGGTTATACTGATGAGGTTTACAAGATGAGATAATGTCTTAATCCAATCTCTTTTGAGATATAAAAGAGAGAAGCGAGCAGAGACACATGGGAACCTCATATCACCAAGAAAGCAGTGCCAGGAGCAGAGTGCATCCTTTGGACCTGAGGTTCCTGCACAGAGAAACTCCTAGACCAAGGGAAGATTGATGACACGGACCTTTCTCCAGAGCCAACATAGAAAGCGTTCCCCTGGAGCTGACGCCCTAAATTTGGACTTGTAGCCTACTGGACTGTAAGAGAATAAATTTCTCCTTGTTAAAACCATCCACTTGTGGTATCTCTGTTATAGCAGCACTAGATGACTAAGACAAGTATCATCAGTTCTTGATCATACGCTACCTCCTGAAATGGCGAATGCCAACCAATTCTTTATGGTACAGTGACTATGTATTCCTTCCATCTTCTTTTGCTTCTTCCTGCATCGTTCAATATTTTGCCCGTTAAATCCTTCAATATTGCAACTCGAGGCTTGAATTTTTTCTTCAGTTCTTTCACCTTGAGAAATGCCAAGTGTGTTCTGTTTTGGTTTTCTAACTCCAGGTCTTTGCCTATTTCGTTATAATACTTTACTTTGTCTTCTCAAGCTGCCCTTTGAAATCTTCTGTTCAGCTTTTACTTCATCATTTCTTCCATTTGCTTTACCTACTCTACATTCAAAAGCAAGTTTCAGAGTCTCTTCTCACAACCATTTTGGTCTTTTCTTTCTTTCCTGTCTTTTTAATGACCTTTTGTTTTTCTTCATGTATGATGTCCTTGAGGTCATTCCACAACTCATCTGGTCTTCGGTCATTAGTGTTCAATGCATCAAATTTACTCTTGAGACGTTCTCCAAATTCAGGCAGGGTATATTCAAGGTAGTATTTTGGCTCTCATGGACTTGTTTTAATTTTTTTCAGCTTCAACTTGAACTTGCATGGGAGCAAATGATGGTCTGTTCTGCTGTCAGCCCCTGGGCTTGTTCTGACTGATGATATTGAACTTTCTTTTCCCCATTGTCTCTTTCCACAGATGTAGTCGATTTGATTCCTGTATATTCCATCCGATGAGGTCTACATGTGTAGTCACCGCTTAGTTGTTGAAAAAAGGTATTTGCGATGAAGAAGTCATTGGTCTTGCAAAATTCTATCATGTGATCTCCAGCGTCGTTTCTATCACCAAGGCCATATTTTCCAACTACCAATCCTTCTTCTTTGTTTCCAACTTTCGCATTCCTATCACCAGTAATTATCAATGCATCTTGACTGCATGTTTGATCAATTTCAGACTGCAGAAGTTGGTAAAAATCTTCAATTTCCTTATCTTTGGCATTAGCGGTTGGTGTGTAAATTTGAATAATAGTCATATTATCTCATCTTCCTTGTAGGCCTATGGATAATATCCTATCACTGACAGTGTTGTACTTCAGGATAGATCTTAAAATGTTCTTCTTGACGATGAATGTGACGCGATTCCTCTTCAATTTGTCATTCCTGTAGACCGTATGATTGTCTGATTCAGAATGACCAATACCATCCATTTCAGTTCACTAATGCCTAGGATATCGATCTTTATATGTTCCGTTTCATTTTTGACGACTTCTACTTTTCCTAGATTTATACTTCGTACATTCCACATTCCAATTAATAACGGATGTTTGCAGCTGTTTCTTCTCATTTTGAGTCATGCCACATCAGCAAATGAAGGTCCTGAAAGCTTGACTCCATCCATGTCATTAAGGTCAACTATACTTTGAGGAGGCAGCTCTTTCCCATTTGTATTTTGAGTGCCTTCCAATCTAAGGTGCTCATCTTCTGGCACTATATCAATGTTCCACTGCCATTCATAAGGTTTTCGCTGGCCAATTTTTTTAGAAATAGACCTCCAGGTCCTTCTTCCTAGTGTGTCTTAGTTTGGAAGCTCTCCTGAAATCTGTCCACCAAGGGTGACCCTACTGGTATTTGAAATACTAGTGGCATAGCTTCCAGCATCACAGCAACATGCAGGCCACCACAGTATGACAAACTGACAGATGTGTGGTGGCATAGGAAAAAAAAAGGACCAGAAGGGGGCAGCCTGGCAAGACAAAACGTTTAGACAATAACTGTCCTCTCTAACCAAACACTACAGAAAAATAATTGTGGCCCTGTAAAAATGGTGTTGTGGAGGCATCTGACCTCCTCTAACTTCATGAGGGGGAGAGAGAATCACAATCAGCATCAGCCCAAGACTGATTCCTATGAGGTGGACGTCACACAGGCCTCCTTTCTCCAATCTCTTTACCAATTCTAACACCAGCTGGCCCGCTCATGGCACTCTCTTCTTCTCTGCTGGGTTTGATAATTCACTGCCATGGCCACACAGAACTCAGACAATAATCACTATTATGGGGTTTATTAGGGAAGTAACAGGTTATAATTTAGGATCAGAAACAACTCAGATTACAGTTCTTCCTTCAGAACAGCTTCTTGGCTGTGCCCATAGGCAGTCCTCTCCCTGGCCCTCGGTCTCTCGGCCCCTTGGGCCCCTTGGGCGTCTTGGTGAGCTCAGCTCTCTCACTCTGTGGTTCAGTGAACTTTGCTCCACCTAATGGCCATAAGCACCCTACTCCACCAAGAAGCCTGCCCAAACGTGCTCAGCTTTCTTGCTCTCTGGGCCAGGAAGCCCACCACACCTTCTCTTGCCGGTTTCCTTGTTCTGCTGCCTCTGCTGCTGTGTTTCTCTGCTGCTGCTTCTGTCCCCTGGGTCTAGGAAGTTCTCAGCACAGGGATCCAAGCCCAAAGGATGTGCTCCACTCCTAGCTCTTCTTTCTTGGTGGTAGTGAGGTCACCCTGTCCGCCTCTAGGATGGCTCATTTTAAGCCTAGTGGGATGGCAAAATTGACCAATCCCCTCGTAAGGGTTCCATACACCTTATTTGCATTATTAGCAAGCTATCCAATCCCATTGGTGGGCCACAAGTACTTCATTTGCATAGTCCCACCCAGTCATTTGGTGAGAGTTACAAGACCCTGGCAAGAAAGGCCATTTAAAAGTGATCCATCACACCATAGGCCCCAACCCACATGAGCAAATGTTCAGTGGACAGCCTAGACTTCTACCCTCATAAGAATGTAACAAGCACCCCAACACCCCTACCAAGGTAGTTCAGAGAAGGCCAAGTCATCTGGGACTTACATCCCCACTGGCCAGGAATGAGCTCCCCACCCTCATGATGTCAATGGAGACCACAGGGGAACCTGGACTTCTATCCCTACCCTTCAGTAACAAGGTGCTCCACCTTCTTTCTCCTGGGGTGGTATCAGAGGAGGACTAGTGAAGACTCAGTCAAGTGTTAGAGGAGACCTCATTACTACTTGTGGCCCAGTGGTGATGAGGTCACCCCTACAATGGGAACAGTGAAGACCATGTAATAAGCCATAACTCCCAGCCCTGCCCAACAGTAAGGAGGAGCCCCCTTCCCTTAGGGGTCAGTGCAGATAACATGAAGAACCTGGACTTATACCTCCACCTGGCAGTAATGAGGTGGCCCTACCCTCCATTGTTCTGCTACAGCGGTGTCAAAAGAAGCTACAACAGAAGATTGAAAAAAGATCTAGACTCTTAGAACATAAAATGTCCAGGTTTCAAACAAAAATCACTCATCATATTAAGAGACAGAAAAATCCCAAATTAAATGAATAAAGACAATCAATAGATGCCAACACTGAGATGACAGAGATGTTAGAATTATCCGACAAAAATTTTAAAGCAGCCATTATAAAAATGCTTCAACACACAATTGCAAACACATTTGAAACAAATGAAAAGCTAGAAAACC
Organism: Trichechus manatus latirostris; assembly: GCF_000243295.1. Taxonomy (NCBI): domain Eukaryota; kingdom Metazoa; phylum Chordata; class Mammalia; order Sirenia; family Trichechidae; genus Trichechus; species Trichechus manatus. The sequence continues at coordinate 1,941,914 of NW_004444206.1, forward strand.
TCAACAAAGAAATAGAAAGTCTTAGCAAATAAATAGAAGATAAAAGGAAGAACCAAATGGAAATTTTAATAATATAATATGATAATAAAATACAATATATGTAATATATAATTTATATAATATATATATAAATATAATAACCAAGATAAAAAGCTCAGCTGAATGGAGAGGACAATCAGTGAACTGAAAGGAAGAACAATAAAATTACTCAATCTAAACAATTGAGAGAAAATAGACTGAAAAAAATAAATAAACAGAGCCTCAGGGAACTATAAGATTACAAAAAGATGTAACATTTGTGTCATTAGACTACCAGAAGGAGAGAAAAAAGAAGGTGAGGCTGAACATGTACTCAAAGAAATAATGGCTATAAACTCCCCAAATGTGGCAAAAGACATAAACCTACATATTCACATTCTTTACAGGAAAAATCAAAAAAATCCACACCAAGACACATCAGAAACTTCTGAAAACTAAAGAAAAAAAAATCAACAGCAACCAGTAAAAAAAAAGAGAGAAAGAGGAGAAGAAGAAGAAGAAGAAATAACATCTTACCTATAGGAGAAAAACAATTGGAATGACAGAAAATTTCTCAACAGAAACCATGGAGGTCAGCCAGAAGTAAGTGGCACAATAATCTTCAAGTGCTTAAAGAACTGAAGAACTGCCAACCCAGACGCCTATATCCAGTGAAAATAATCCTTTGAGAATGAAGGAAAGTGAAGACATTCTCAGATGAAGTAAAACTAAGAGAATATGATACCAGTAGACCTACCTTAAAAGAATGTAGAGAAAGTTCTCTAAACAGAAAGGAAAGAATAAAAGAAAAAAACTTGGTACATCAGAAAGGAAGAAAAAACAGATTTTCCTTCTCCTCTTTGGTTTTCTAAATTATGTCTGACAATGGAGTTAGAAATTATAACACTATCTGATGTGCTTCTAAATGTATGTACAGAAAATATTTAAGCAACTTATTATAAATGGGGAAGGGACATAAACAGAAGCAAAGTTTCAGTACTCCCCTCAAACTGACAAAATGATGACACCAGCAGACTGTGAGAAGTTATGCATATAATGTAATACCTAGAACTACCACTAAAAAAGCTACACAGAGAGATATACTCAAAAACACTACAGAAAGGAAGAGCCAACATGGCACTATAGACAGAAGCATCAGGCCATCCTGCTGCAACAAAGACCAAAAAAACTAAGTAAAACAGATACAAAAAGTCAATCCTGAAACCCTAAGCATCAAATGAAGGGATAAAGAACTTGATCGAGCACTGAATGAAAGAAGAAACTGACAGAGAGAAGAGAGCAAAGAGAGCTATGGAGTGGAGGTCCCCTACCAGTTAACGTGGCACAGATTCACCATCTTAGACCACAGCCATGAAGGACTCCAGACAGGGAACTCCCAACAGTAGACAGAGCACCTGATCAACACATCACATTGTCTCCCTTCCCTCCTGCTTACCTGCACTGCATGCCAAGCGCCACAACTCCTGCATGGACCAGGGCAGACCCCAGGCCACCAGACCATCCCCGCACTGCCCCCAGGCCCCACCCCACCAGCCCCAGTATGTGCCTCCAAATGACCCATCCCCCCATTCACCCCCTCGGACCCGCCATGCTGCACCATAGTTGAGTGGCTGGCTCCATCCACCTGGACAAGCTGGTGAGAAGTATTGCGTCCACAGACAAGCAAGCAACAAAACATGCCCAGCCTTCCTGCCTAGATGTAAACAAATAAAACGAAAAAAACAAGACAAAACAAACAAACCTATAATCAATAACTGAAGAAAATAATTCCTGAATGTCCTGGAGATAGCAGATAATATCAAAACAGATTTAAAAAAAAGAGGACATGATGGCTCCAGTAAGTAAGCAAAATGAAACATCAGATGATCTACACCAGATGACCTTCCAGTAGAAGAAAGGCACAGCAACTACCTAATAGGGAATTCAGATGTCTAATATTCAGGGCCCCCCAAGAGATTAGGAAAGAGATGAAGGAAAACACAGACAAAACTAAGGAAAAAATAGACAAAATCATGGAAAATACAGACAAAATCAGACAAAACACAGATGAAGCAATGGAAGAATTCATGAAAATAATACAGGAACAAAACGTCAAAATAAACAATTAGAAATCATACAAAACCAGCCATTAGAAATCCAAATGATAAACAACAAGATTTCAGAAATGGAGAATGCAATAGAAGGTTTTAGGAGCAAATTTGAAACAGTGGAAGACCGGATCAGTGAAACTGAAGACAAATTCTTGAATACAACTTTGAGGAAAAATCAGAGAAAAGAATGAAGAAAGCCTGACCACTAGGTGGCATACAATCAAAAGGAAAAATTTGCTCATGATCAGAGTTGCAGAACATGGAGAGAAAATGGAAAACACAGAGAGGATCATTGAAGATTTGCTGACAGAAAACTTCCCTAATATCATGAAAGACGAAAAGCTGACCATATAAAAACTCAACGAACCCCATGTAGGATAGACCCCAAAAGAAAGTCATGAAGACATACCATAATCACGTTCACCAAAACCAAAGACAAAGAATCCTGAGAGCAGCCCAAGAAAAAAGAAAAGTCACATACAAAGGGGAAACAATAGGACTAAGCTCTGATTACTCAGCAGAAACCATGCAGGCAAGAAAGCAATAGGATGACATATATAAAACCTTGAAGGAAAAAAATTTCCAAACAAGAATAATATATCCTGCAAAATTCTCACTCAAATATGATGGAGAAATTAGGACATTTCCAAATAAACAGAAATTAAGGGAATATGAAAAACCAAACAGACAAGAATTATTAAAGGGAGTCCTTTGGCTAAAGAACCAACAACATCAGACAACAACCTGAATTTAGGACACAGGACAGTCAGATACCAACGTAGGTAAATAACTCTCAAGGATAAAACAAAACTAAAAGATTTACAACAGGGAACTAGAGAGGTCAATCTGTAAATGACAAAAACATCAAAATAATAAAAGAGGGTATAAACAGTATGGGTACAGAACTTTCAAGTGGAGAGGAAGTCAAGGGGATATCAAGTTATAAAAGACTGGTTTAAACTTAGGGAGATACAGGTAAATTTCAAGGTAACCACAAAGAAAGTTAACAACCTTACTCATCAAAATAAAGAAGAAAAACATAAAGTGTCAGTAAACACAAAATGTACAAAAACAAAAGAAATGAAAAGAAAATCCATAAACAAAAGGAATTCATTACAGGTAAGAGGAACAAAGAAAATACCAGCACCACACACACAAAAAAAAAGCCCCACAAAATGACAGCAAAAAAAGTCACACCTATCAATAATCACAGTGAATGTAAATGGCTTAAAATTCACCCATAAAGAGACAGAGAGGGACAGAATGGATTAAAAAATAGGACCCATCAATATGCTGTCTACAAGAGAAACACCTTAGAAACAAAGACATAAATATATTAAAAATCAAAGGATGGAAAAAAACATATCAAGCAAATAGCAACTGTCATGGATTGAGTTGTGTCCCCAAAAAATATGTGTTAAGTTGGTTAGGACATGATTCACAGTATTGCGTGGCTGTCCTCCATCTTGTGATTGATGTAATTTTCCTATCTGTTGTAAATCCTAATCTCTGCCTGTGGTTAATGAGGCAAGATTAGATTAAGTTAAAGAGGATTAGGGTGGGATGTAACACCTTTACTCAGGTCACATCCCTGATCCAATGTAAAGGGAGCGTCCCTGGGGTGTGGTCTGCATCACTTTTTATCTTACAAGAGTTAAAAGGAAAAGGAAGTGAGGAGACAGTTGGGGACCTTACACCATTAAGAAAGCAGCACCGGGAGCAGAGTGCATCCTTTGCACCCAGGGTTCCTGCACAGACAAGCTCCTAAGTAAGTGGAAGACTGATGACAAGGACCTTTCCCCAGAGCCGACAGAGAGATAAAGGCTTCCCCTGGAGCTGAGGCCCTGAATTTGGACTTGTAGCTTACAGACTGTAGGAGAATAAATTTATCTTTGTTAAACGCATCCACCCGTGGTATTTCTGTTATAGCAGCACTAGATAACTGTAATGGTTAAGACTGTGCATCAACTTGGCTGGGCCATGATTCTCAGTGTTTTAATATAATCACTCCCATGATTGAATATACTGTGAGTAGCCAATCAGACGAAAGGGAGTCTCCTTGGAGGTGTGGCCCGTATCTGTATATAAGCAGACGTTCTGGCTTTTTGCTCTCTCTGGATCCTGAAACTGCTTCCTGTCGTCTCATCTCCCGTTCTTGGGACTTGAGCTGTCAGCTTATCTGCCAAACCTAGGATTCGTCAGTCTGCACAGCCTGTGAGCGGGAACCCTGCTCTCCGATCTGCCGATCTTGGGCTTTCCAGCTTCTGCAGCTGTGTGACTTGGGAGAGGCGTCTACCCTGATCTGCAGACTTGGGACGTTCTAGCCTCTACAATCATGTGAGCTGTTTCCTTGATATAGTCTCTCTATATATATATATTTATACACTTTACTTGTTTTGCTTCTCTAGAGAACCTAGCCCAACACAATGACCCAGACAAAATGTGGCATCGGGAGTGGGGTGCTGCTTTAACAGATACCTAAAATGTGGAAGCGGTTGCCTTGAGGAGACTGTTGGTAGAATTATGGACATCAGACGATTCTGGTAAAGATTCAGAAGGAAGTGAGGAGAGAAATGGCAGCAGCAGAGAACCAGCAGCAGCAGAGAACCGGCAGAAGCAGAACCAGGAGACCAGTGCAAGACAGTACTGGAGCTAACCCATGGAGCAAGAGAACTGAGTGCCTTTGCACAGGAGGCTTCCTAGCAGAGTAGGGTGCCTCTGGGCATTTATCGGTGGTGCTAGGCTTGCCAACTCATGGAGCAAGAGAGCTGACTGCCTTCTTGCCAGAGTTTACTGGCAGAGTGGAGCGCCTCCAGGCACTTACCAGTGCTGCTACAGAGCTTTGGAACACTTGCCCCAGCAGGGCAGACACAGGTGGAGAGACTTGAAGGGCCAAGAGGCCAGGAAACCAAGAAGCAGAAGCTGAAGAGGCAAGGAACACAGGAAGCCGAGCTGCCTCAGTTTCAAAGGGTATGGCCACGACCTCTGGGGTCTCAAAGGGTTGAGCCGTGGCCTCTGGTGTTTCCAAGGGTGGAGTTGCCATTCAGATGTACTAGGACAATGGTGTCCCGAGGGAGCAGAGTTGCCATTCCAGTGAGCCTGGAAGGCAGGGCTAAAGCCCAGGGCTGAGGGGCCTCCACTCAGAATCCGGAGAGTGTGACCAATACCTAGAGTCTGGAGGGCAGGGCCATTGTGTAAATAGTCTCAGAGACCAGAGGATTATTTTCAAGCCTTGAGGACTAATGTAATGTGTTCTGCTGACCTGCTCGGTGAATGTTATGCCTTCTTTCCCTCCAACTTCTCTCATTTGTAATGGAAATGTCTAGGTTGTGGTTGTTCCACCATTGTACTTTGGAAGCAGATAACTTGTATTCTAGATTTCACAGATGAAGAGGAATTTTTGGATTTTCGAATTGGAGTTGATTTAAGAGTTTTGCTATGATATGATGGGGTGAATACGTTTTACGTGTGACAAGGATATGAATTTTGGGGGGCCAAAGGGTGGAATGTCATGGATTGAATTGTGCCAAAATAAATATGTGTCAACTTGGTTAGGCCATGATTCCCAGTACTGTGTGGTTGTCCTCCATTTTGTGATTGAAGTAATTTTTCTATCTGTTGTAAATCCTAATCTCTGCCTGTGGTTAATGAAGCAAGATTAGATTACGTTAAAGAGGATTAGGGTGGGATGTAACATCCTTACTCAGGTCACATCCCTGATCCAATGTAAAGGGAGTTCCCCTGGGGTGTGGCCTACATCACCTTTTATCTTACAAGAGATAAAAGGAAAGGGAAGTGAGCAGAGAGTTGGAGACCTCATACCACCAAGAAAGCAGCACTGAGAGCACAGTGCACCCTTTGGACCCAGGGTACCTGCGTGGAGAACCTCCTAGACAAGGGGAAGATAACAAGGACCTTCCCCCAGAGCCAACAGAAAGAGAAAGCCTTCCTCTGGAGCTGATGCCTTGAATTTAGACTTGTAGGCTACTAGACTGTGAGCGAATAAATTTCTATTTGTTAAAGCCGTTCACTTGCAGTATTTCTGTTATAGCAGCACTAGATAACCAAGACAGCAACCAACAAAGAGCAGGAGTGGCAATATTAATCTCAGATAAAATAGACTTTAAGAAAAAAATCCACCATAAAACTCAAGGAAGGACATTATATAATGATTAAAGGGACAATCTACCATTAAGATGCAAACATAATAAATATCTATGCACCCAATAACAGGGCTCTCAAATACATAAAACAAACTCTAACAGCACTGAAAAGAGAAATTGACAGTTCCACAATAATAGTAGGAGACTTCAACACACCACTCTCAGTAAGGAACAGAACATCTAGAAAGAAACTCAACAAAGATACAGAAGGTCTAAAGGCCACAATCAACCAACTTGACCTCACAGATGTATACAGAATACTTCACCCAACAGTTGCAAAGTATACATTCTTTTCCAATGCACATGAAACGTTATCCAAAATAGATCGTAACTTAGCCCCAAAGAATCCCTCAACAAAATCCAAAACATTAAGACAAAGCATCTTCTCTGATCACATGCCATAAAAGTAGAAATGAATGACAGGTGGAGCAAGGAAAAAATCAAATACATGGAAATTGAATAATACCTTGCTTAAAAACCACTGGTAATAGAAGAAATCAAAGATGGAATCAGAAAATTCCTAGAATCAAATGAGAATGAAAACATATCATACAAAACCTTTGAGACACAGCAAAGGCAGTGCTCAGAGTTCAATTTATAGCAATAGATGCACACATCAAAAAAGAAGGAAGGGAAAAAAATCAATACAACTGGAACAAATAGAAAGAGAACAACAAAAGAAGCCTACACACACCAAAAGAAAGGAAATAATAAAGATCAAAGCAGAAATAAATAGAGAATAGAAAAACAATAGAAAGAATCAACAAAATCAAAAGTTGGTTCTTTGAAAGGATCAACAAAACCGACAAACCACCGGCCAAACTGACAAAAGAAAAACAGGAGAGGACACAAATAACCCAAATAAGAAATGAAATGGGGTACATTACAACAGACCCAACTGAACTAAAAAGGATCATAACAGAGTAGTATGAAAAATCATACAACATCATATGCAAGCGAAATTTTGCTGAAGAGCATTCAAAAGTGGCCGCAGCAGTATATCCACAGGGAATTGCCAGAAATTCAAGCTGGATTCAGAAGAGGACATGGAATCAGGGATACCATTGCTGACGTGAGATGGATCCTGGCTGAAAGCAGAGAATACCAGAAAGATGTTTACCTGTGTTTTATTGACTATGCAAAGGAATTCGACTGTGTGGATCATAATAATTCATGGATAACATTGCAAAGAATGGGAATTCCAGAACACTTGATTGTGCTCATGAGGAACCTGTACATAGATCAAGAGGCAGTCGTTCAAGCAAAACAAGGGGATATTGCATAGTTTAAAGTCAGGAAATATGTGAATCAGGGTTTTATCTTTTCATCATACCTATTCAGTCTGTATGCTGAGCAAATAATATGAGAAGGTGGACTATATGAAGAAAAACATGGCATAGGGATTGGAGGAAGACTCATTAACTACCTGTCTTATGCAGATGATACAACCTTGCTTGCTGAAAGTGAAGAGGACTTGAAGCACTTGCTGATGAAGATCAAAGACCACAGCCTTCAGTATGGATTACACCTCAACATAAAGAAAGCAAAAATCCTCACAACTGGAACAATAAGCAACATCATGATAAAAGGGGAAAAGACTGAAGTTGTCAAGGGTTTCATTTTACTTGGATCCACAATCAACACCCATGAAAGCAGCAGTCAAGAAATCAAAAGACGCATTGCATTGGGCAAATCTGCAGCAAAAGACCTCTTTAAAATGCTGAAAAGCAAAGATGTCGCCTTGAAGACTAAGGTGGACCTGACCCAAGCCATAGTGTTTTCAATTGCCTCTTATGCATGAGAAAGCTGGATGATGAATAAGGAAGACTCAAGAAGAATTTGCACCTTTGAATCGTGGTGTTGGCAAAGAATATTGAGTATACCATGGACTGCCAAAAGAACGAGCAAATCTGTCTTGGAGGAAGTGCAGCCAGAGTGCTCTTTGGAAGCAAGGATGGTGAGACTGCGTCCCACATATTTTAGACATTTTATCAGGAGGGATGAGTCCCTGGAGAAGGACATCATGCTTGTAAAGTAGAGGGCCAGCGAAAAAGAAGAAGCTCCTCAACAAGGTGGATTGACACAAGGGCTGCAACAATGGGCTCAAGCATAATGATAATTGTGAGGATGGTGCAGGATCGAGCACTGTCTCATTCTGTTGTACACAGGGTCACTATGAGTTGGAGCTGACTCGATGGCACCTAACAACAACAACAATACAAAACCAACAGCCAACATCATTCACAACTGAGCGAGGCAAACATTCCCCCTGAGAACAGAAATAAGACAAGGTTGGCTTTTTTCACCACTTTTCTTTAACATTGTGCTGGAAGTCTTAGCTAGAGCAAAAAGGCAAGAAAAAGAAATAAATAGCATCCAAATTGGTAAGGAAGAAATAAAATTATCCCTATTCATGGATGATATGGTACTATACTTAGAGAACCCGAAAGACTCCACAAGGAAACTATTGGAGCTGATAGAAAAATTTAGCAGAGTAGCAGGATACAAGATAAACATACAGAAATCAGTTGGATTCCTATACACCAATAAAGAGAACTATGAAAAGGCAATCAGGACAGCTATACTATTTATAATAGTCTCTAAAAAAAAAAAAAAAAAAAACTTAAAAATAAATCTAACCAGGGACAAAAAAGACATATAAAAAAACCTACAAAACACTACTGCAAGAAACCAAAAGAGACATATATAAATGGAAAAACATACCATGCTCATGGATAGGTAGACTCAACATTGTGAAAATGTCAATTCTACCCAAAGCAAGCTACAAATGCAACGCAATCCCGATCCAAATAGCAACAGCATTCTTTAACAATATATGGAAAGGAATCATTAACTATATATGGAAAGGAAAGGTGTCCCGGATAAGTAAACCACTATTGAAGAAGAAAAATAAAGTAGGAGGTCTTGCACTACCTGATCTCAGAACCTACTATACAGCTATGATGGTCAAAACAGCCTGGTACTGGTACAATGACAGATACACTGACGAATAGAACAGAATCGAGAACCCAGATGTAAATCCATCCACCTACAGTCACCTGATCTTTGACAAAGGCCCAAAGGCCATTAAATGGAGAAAAGACAGTTTTTTAAACAAATAATGCTGGCAAAACTGGATGTCTATTGTAAAAAAATGAAACAACACCCATACCTCACACCATACATGAAAACTAATTCAAAACAGGTCAAAGACCTAAATATAAAACCCAAAACTATAAAGATCACGGAAGAAAAAATATGGTCAATGCTAGAGGCCCTAATACACAGCATAAATAAGACAGAAACCATAAATAACAATACACGAACACCAGAAGATAAGCTAGACAACTGGGATCTTCTAAAAATTAAACACTTATGCTCATCAAAAGACTTCACCAAAAGAGTAAAAAGAGAACCTACAGACAGGGGAAAAAAAATTTGGCTGACTGTGATGGTTCAGATTGTATGTCAACTTGGCTAGGCCACGATTCTCAGTGTTTTGACAGTTGTATACTGTTGGGATCACTTCCTTGTTGAAATTTGACATGTGGTCACTCCCATGATGGAATCTGCTGAGTGGTACTGGTGGGGGCGGGGCCTCTGGCAGCTTACCACCCCCTCAGCCTTCATCTCTCTGCCCTCTGCCAGCTACTTCCTTCATGCTTGCTTTGTCAAAGTTTTTGGCTTGTTCCAGATCCAGCAGCTGCCTCTTGTTGTCTCACCTCCGGTTCTTGGGACTTGAGCGAGCAGCTTACCTGTTAGTCTTGGGATTCGTTGATCTTCACAGCCTGTGAGCAAGAGTCCTGCTCCCTAATCTGTTGATCTTGGGTTTGCCAGCCCCTGCAGCTATGTGAATCAGGAGAAACTTTGTGGTCTTTTCTGCTGATTTCGGCATTCGTCAACCTTCACAGCCTGTGAGCAGAAGTTCTGCTCTCTGAACTGCCGACCTTGGGTTCGCCAGCTTCTGTGGCTGTGTGAATTGGGAGAGGCCTCTACCCTGATCCATGGACTTGGGACATTCTGGTCTCTACAATTGTGTGAGCTATTTCCTTGTTATAAATCTCTCTCTTTATATATTTATATGCTTTACTGGTTTTGCTTCTCTAGAGAACCCAACCTATGACAATGATATATCCAACAAGGGTATAATCTCTAAAATCTACTGGAAAATCCAACACCTCTACAACAAAATGACAAATAATCCAATTAAAAATTGGGCAAAGGATATGAAGAGGCACTTCACCAAAGACGACATTCAGGCAGCTAACAGACCCATGAGGATACACTCACAATCACTAGCCATTAGAGAAATGCAAATCAAAACTACAATAAGACACCATCACACCCCGACATTACTGGCATGAATTAAAAAAAAACAGAAAATAACAAATGTTGAAGAGGCTGTGGGGAGGTTAGAACTCTTATGCACTGCTGGTGGGAATGCAAAATGGTACAACCATTTTGGAAAATGATGTGGTGTTTCCTCAAAAATCTAGAAATAATACATACCATACTTTCCAGCAATCCCACTGCTAGCAATATATCCTAGAGAAATAAGAGCTGTCACAGGAATAGACATATGCACACCGATGTTCACTGCAGCATAATTCACAATAGCAAAAAGATGGAAACAACCTAAGTGCCCATCAACAGATGAATGGATAAACAAAGTGTGGTACACACACTCAATGGAATACTACTCAACGAGAAAGAACCATGATGAATCTGTGAAGCATCTCACAACATGGAAGAATCTGGAGGGCATTATGCTGAGCGAAATAACTCAATCACAAAAGGACAAATATTGTATGAGACCACTACTAAAAAAAACTTATGAAAAGGTTTAGACACAGAAAGAAACAATCTTTGATGATTATGAGGGAGGGGACGGGTGGGGAGGGAAAAACACTAACTAGACAATATATAAGTGGTAACTGGTGAAGGGTAAGACAGTACACAATACTGGGGAAGCCCGCACAACTTGACCAAGGCAAAGTCACAGAAGCTTCATAGACACATCCAAACTGCCATAAGGACCAAATTACTGGGCTGAGGGCTGGGACCATGGTCTGGGGGGACATCTAGCTCAATTGGCATAACATTTTTTATAAGGAAAATGTTCTACATCCTACTTTGGTGAGTAGTGTCTGGGGTCTTAAAAGATTGTGAGTGGCCATCTAAGATACTCCACTGGTCCCACCCCGTCTGGAGCAAGGAAGAATGAAGAAAACCAAAGGCACAAGGGAAAGATTAGTCCAAAGGACTAATGGACCACAACTACCACGGCCTCCAGCAGACTGAGTCCAGCAGAACTAGGTGGTACCCGTCTGCCACCATGGACTCTCTGAAGGGATCACAGCAGAGGGTCCCAGACAGAGCTGGAGAAAAATACAGAACAAACTTTTAACTCACAAAAAAAGACCAGACTTACTGGTCTGACAGAGACTGGAGAGAGCCTGAGAGTACGGCCCCTGGACACTCTTTTAACTCAGTACTGAAGTCACTCCGGAGGTTCACCCTTTAGCCAAAGATTAGACAAGCCCATAAAACACACAATAATACATGTAGCTCAACCATGTATATGGGACTAAATGGGCACACCAGCCCAGGGGCAAGGATGAGAAGGCAGGAGGGGACAGGAAAGCTGGATGAATGGAAATGGGGAACCCAAGTTCACGAAGGGGAGAGTGCTGACATATCGCAGGGTTGGCAACCAATGTCACAAAACAATATGTGTATTAATTGTTTAATGAAAAACGAATTTGCTCTGTAAACCTTCACCTAAAGCACAATAAAAACAAAACAAACAAAAAACACTACCGATAAATCAAAATGGAATTCTAAAGATTGTTCAAGTAATCCACAGGAAGGCAGGAAAATAAAACAGAGAAATGAAAAATAGAAAGAACAAACAGAAGAAAAAATAAAATAACAGACTTAAGTTGCAGTCATCAATAATTACATTGTGTAAATGGTCTAAATGCACCAATTAAAAGACATAGATTGGCAATGTGGGTTAAGAAACATGACCCAACTACAATCAAGTCTTGTTATTTACAGTAGTTAAACGTTTTAGTGAATACTGAACCATTGTTTCTAGGGAAAACACATGGATAGGTTCCTGTGAGCCTCTGGTTGACATTTCTGTCAACCAGTCAATCTATAACCTTGTTTTATGAGTTCATAACAACCCGATAGGACAGAGTAGAACTGCCCCATAAGGTTTCTAAGGAGCACCTGGTGGATTCGAACTGCTGACCTTTTGGTTAGCAACTGAACTCTTAACCACTGGGCCACCAGGGTTTCCTGTTTTGTGAGTAGTTCTGTTTAAAGGCACCTTGTGTAATATATATTCTTGACTTATTAACATTGAATTCATGGACAGTAGCACTGTAACTCGTGCCTGAACAAGGCTTCTGTAGCACGCACATTTTCTCCGTAAGGCTCGTAACAACCTCTTCGTACTTAGGAACGTTAGACAGCACTTCAGTTAGCTTGTGGGCCAATTTCAAGGCCAAAATCTCCAAGAAAGAGCACAAACATACAAAAGCATGGCACTAAGTACACTGAAAAAGAACACTTGTTTAAAGAGACTACACGAGCTGCTTCCGTCCGGAGGTGAGATGGGAAGGCAGAGAGGGTTAGGAGCTGGTTGAATGGACACGGGGAATTAGGGGTGGAAAGGAGGAGTGTTCTGTCACGTATAGGGAGAGCAATTAAGGTCACATAACAATGTGTGTATAAATTTTTGTAAGGGAAAAAGTAAAAAGATTTTTAAAAAAGTGCTTCGCACAGTATCTGGCAAAAACAAAACAAAACATCTATTTACAGTAAAGAGCTGAAGCAAGCAGGCAGAGAGAACGTCACCCTGTTTAGGTTCAGCTGGAGTGTGAGCATCGTTTGCATGTTCACAAACGACCGCGAGAGCACAGCAAGGATTGATTTGGAGGTTACAAATAAATTCTAGCAAGTACATAAATTCACAAATCTGAAATCCACAAATAATTAAACAGACTGTGTATGCTGTCTACAAGAAACTCATTTCTCAAATATAACAATATTTGCAGGTTGAAGTTATAAATAGAAAAAGATATATTATGCAAACATTAATCAAAAGAAAGCAGGAGTAGCTATAGTAGTATCAGATACAGCAGACTTCAGGGAAGAGAAAATTACTAGAGACAGAGAGGGACATTACAGAATAAAAGTGTCAATAAGACATAATGATCCAGAATGTGTATGTGTGTCCCACACAACAGAGCTGCAAAATATGTGAAGAAAAACTGATGAGACTGAAAGGAAAAATACACAAAATTTAATTGGAAACTTCAACACCCCTCTCAACAACTGATAGAAAAACTAGATAGAAAATCAGCAATCATATAAAGAACTCAACAACAGTATCAACCCTCAGGATCTCATCAACATTTACAGAACACTCCACCTACCAACAGCAGAACACACATTCTTTTCAAGTGCCCACCAAACATCTACCAAGACAGACCATACCTTGGGCAATAATACAAACCTAACACATTCAAAACAATTGAAATCATAGTGTGTGTCATGGAATGAATTGTGCCCCCCAAAAAATGTGTGTATCAATTTGGCTGGGCCATGATTCCCAGTGTTGTGTGGTTGTCCTCCATTTTACGACTGTAATTTTACATTAAAGAGGATTAGGGTGGGATTGTAACACCACCCTAACCCAGGTCACATCCCTGATCCAATGTAAAGGGAGTTTCCCTGGGGTATGGCGTGCACTACGTTTTATCTCTTACAAGAGATGAAAGGAAAGGGAAGCAAGTGGAGAGTGGGGGACCTCATACCACCAAGAAAGAAACACAAGGAGCAGAGCGCCTCCTTTGGACCCAAGGTTCCTGTGCAGAGAAGCTCCCAGTCCTGGGGAAGACTGATAATGATGAGGACTTTCCTCCAGAGCCAACAGAGACAGAAAGCCTTCCCCTGGAGCTGACCCCCTGAATTTGGACTTCTAGCCTACTAGACTGTGAGAAAATAAATTTCTCTTTGTGAAAGCCATCCACTCGTGGTATTTCTGTTAGAGCAGCACTAGATGACTAAGACAGTGTGTGTTCTCCAACCACAATGGAATAAAACTAGAAGTCGAAAACAGGAAAATCTCCAAATACTTGGAAACTAGACAACACACATGTAAATAATCCATAGTCAAAGAGGAAGTCTCAAGGGAAATTAAAAAATATATTGACCTGAATGAAATTGAAACCACAATACATTAAAATATATGGAACATAGCTAAAGCAGTGCTGAGAGGGAAATTTATTCCACTAAGTGCAAATCAGTAATACAAAAAGAGCAAAATAAACCCAAAGCAAGCAAAAAGAAGGAAACAATAAACATAAGAGCATAAAACAATGAAATTAAAAACAGAAAAACAAAGAGAAAATCAAAACAAACAGCTGATTCTTTCAGACTATCAATAAAATCGACAAACCTCTGGCAAGACTGAGAAAGAAAAAACAGAGAAGACACAAATTACTAATATGAGGAAGGAAACGGAGGATATCACTACAGACCCTGCAGACCTGAAAAAGATAAGTGGATACACAAGCAACTCTACACATGTACATTTGACAACTTACATGAAATGGACTACTTTCTTGAAAAAACACAGAACTATGGCAACTAATCTATGAAATAGATATTTTGAATAGCCGCAAACAATTAAGGAACTTGAATTTGTAGTTTTAAAGCTCCCCCAAAGAAATATCCAGGCCCAGATGGTTTTACTGGAGAATTTTATCAAACGTTTAAAGAAGAATGACCAACAATTCTACGCAGTCTCTTCCAGAAAATAGAAGCGGAAACAACACTTCCTAATTTATTTTATGCAACTAGTATTTCCCTGATACCGAAACCAGAAAATGAACGTACAATCAAAGAGAAAATTATAGGCCAACATTCCCTATGAGTATTGATGCAGAACTCCTTAATATTAGCAAATAGAATTCAGTAGTCTATAAAAAGAATTATACACCATGACCAAGTGCGGTTTATTCCAGAACTGCAAGGCTGACTCAATATTTGAAAATCAATCAATATAATCTACCATAATAACAGACTAAAAAAGAAAATCATATGATCATATCAATTGAAACAGAAAAAAATTGACAAAATTCAACACATTTCTACTCTGACACACCTGTGGTTGCTATGAGTCAGAATCCACTTGACAACTCTTCAGACAGGGATTGTACTGGACTGTGGGACATAAAGTGATGCTCGTGAAGAGTGTGCCTCTTAGTCAAGTAGGTACAAAAGACCAAATGGGCAGCTTTTGTCCAGAGGTGAGACGGGAAGGCAGAGAGAGTTGGCAGCGGGTTGAATGGTCATGGGGAATCAGGGGTGGAAAGGAGGAGTGTGCTGTCGCAGAATGGGGTGAGCAATTAGGGTCTCATAACAATGTATGAAAAAAATTTTTTGTATGGGAGACTAACTGGAAATGTAAACTTCATGTAATTACAACAATAAAAAAAAAAAAATCCACTTGACAGCAACTGGGTTTTTTGGTAAAGCATCAGCCTTGTTCCTGAGCCCTCGTGGTGCAATGGTTAAAGTGCTAGGTTGCTAACCGAAAGATCGGTGGTTTGAACCCATCAGCTGCACCGAGGGAGAAAGATGTGGCACTCCGCTTCCGTAAAGATTTATAGCCTTCGAATCCCTATGGAGCAGTTCTACTCTGCCCTACAGGGTTGCTGTGAGTCGAATTGACTCGATGACAATGGATTTGGTTTTGGTTTATTCCGGTTCCTGGCTGGAGGACTCTCACAACAGAAGATAACTGTGGGTACAGTTATTCTGTCTGCTCTTCACCCCTAAACCAAGATCATTCCCTTGTCTCAATCCCAAGGTATTTATCCAGGGACATGATGCCTTCTAACTTTATTATTTGCCCAACTAATTTGACAGCACTCTTAGGAAGACTGAGGTTTTTATACACCACACCAGATGGAAGTCTGCACAGAGTCGGCATTCCAGGGTGTCTTTAATGATTGTGTAAGTTTGGCCTGCGTCAGAGTGGCTGACCAACGGACACGGGGGCCTGAGGCTGACTTTCAGCCTGCACTCCATCCTCGAAGCCAGCACCCAAAGACCTGATTTCCTGCCAGGGGCGTCTTTTTCTGATTTGCACAGAGGTGTTCTTTAGCAAATGGAGTGGTAGGCATTCAGACTTCTCAAGGAACAGCTGAAATCTCACCTCTCCCGCGTCCACCCCCCTATAACGGCACACACAAAGTTGTGTGATCATTGTTGGCATGTGTGTCTCTTTCCTGTTGTTGCTGTTTATCTGCAGTCAAGTCAGCCCTCAATTCATGGAGATCCCATGCACGATGGAACAAAACTTGGTCGTGCACCATCCTCATTGTTGGTTACAGATGGGATCGTTGTGATCCATAGGGTTTTCACTGGCTGATTTTTAGAAGTAAATCGCCAGGCCTCGCTTTCTGGTCTGTCTGCCTCTGGAAGCTCTACTGAAACCTGTTCAACATCATAGCAGCACGCAAGCCTCCAGTGACAGATGGTTGGTGGCTGCTCATGAGGTGAATTGGCTGGGAATCGAATAGGGTCTCCTGCACGGAAGGAAAGGATTCCACCACTGCCCTCATTCTCTTCTAGTAAGACCAAATTTACTGAGAGCCGGTGCTCTGCGTGGCCATACAGTTAGTTCAGGTGCCTGTATTCAGTAAGTGTCCAATAATGGTTATGGAATGAATGATGGCTCTTGAAGGAAAGTTGAAGGGGGATGTAGAAAAAGTGTAGTTATGATGGAGTTACAGAAAAAATTTAGGCTAAAATTTCTAGTTACGGCTCTGAGTGGAACCATATCAACGCTAGATCACATGTACGGTACAGTAGATGCACAAAGCAGCCTCTCTGCATCTGTGGATTACTGCAGACTTTGTCCTACGCTGGGCATATGGCAAGTATAGGAGCTGATCCTCGCACGGGTAAGGAAGCTGCCCTTCCGCTTGCTGTTTTATAGGCCCAGGGAGCTCCATTCTGCCAATAATCTGTAGGAAAGGGGAGATCTTAGTTTAGCCATGACTTTGAGGTCCTGAACCAAACTTTTACTGCATGTTCCACCAAATCACAACCTATAACAATCTCACCTCTTATACAATTCCCATTATGTAGGTTTTTTTATTTTGTAGAAGTTCTGTCAAGCAGAAAAAATTTCTCCAATCAAGACATCAAAGGGGAAAGGTAGAGTAAAAGTCTGTACTTCCTATAACCAGGATAGTCAGCTTCTGAATAATGGAGTGTCAACACTGAGGATCTTTTGCAGAGCAGGCATTTTCTCCTTTGAGCTGTCCAGACCCTACTGTTCTTGAGTATAATGGACTAAGCTTCTCTACTGGGTTTGTGAAATAAATGATAGGAATTGCATAAATAATAGACTAACTTTTAGGTAGGAAAAGTTATCATAGTGCAAAACTTTCCTCGTATGTAAACAAGAATGTACAAAAACAGTAGATTACCACACTAAACGAGTTTGTAAATCAAAGTCCTGCCAGGCGCCAAGAGAATTCTGCGAATGTGAAGAGACTCCATGCCAGAAGTACAAGCCAGCACTGCAGAGGTTATAATTTCTTGCTCTGCATTTTGTCTGCCGCATTGCGCCCACCTACGAGAAGAAATCTGATAGTGACTGGGCCGTTTCTTCTATTAAAAACATTAGGAAAAAAACCCAACCAACCAAACAAAAGCCCAGGCCACAAGTGGTGTTCTGCTAACATCAATATTAAGGACCTACTAGTTTCCTTGCAATAAAGTTCACATTCAGTACAATCCTTAAAGATAACGTCTGCAGCTTTTGGCAGTCCAAATGTTTCCCGGTGTTTCACATCCAGAGCAATCTCAAACTTAACACGTAGCTTAGAGGAGAAGTATATGGGTGTAGTGGAGAAAGATGATTTAAATTTTAGTTTAGAGCCTGATATCTGAGGTTCTACTCCGTATGCTGTTTTAAACAAGGTAGTTGCTCAAATACAACAGCTGTTGTTAGGTGCCATTGAGTCAGCTCCTACTCAGTGACCCCGTGTGTAACAGAACAAAACGCTGCCAGGTCCTGCACCATCCATCGGTGACCCCAAGTGACGGGCTACGTCAGGGCAGTCAGGCTGTGAGGCAAGAAGGTTGTCATTAACATCGCTGAGTGCCCAGAAGGTTGTATCTTTATTAGCTAATACTACACATTATATGGCAGGCTGTCAAGGAAGTACACATAAGAAAATTACAATTCACCTAATTATATGACTAGTTATAACCACCACTCAGCACTCAGAGTGATTTTGTGCCAGGGCAAACTAGTTGCTCTGGACTAGCACTGTCTCGATGGTGTAAAGCAAATAAGGAACAAAAGGTAAGTAACAGGAACATCAGGGCCAGAGGACGCGGCTCAGGGGCGTTTCCAAAGCGATGTGCTTGTCGCTTATCTCTGGTTCTAGTAACAACCCTCCTTCGTCCTCAGACCCAGGGGTAGACGAGAAGGCTCGGGATGGCGAGGAAGAGAGAGACGCGAGCTGACCCACGCTGGCGGGAGCCTCCCCAATGCGGCCCAAAGAGCAAGGTTTCACTGCGGGCAGGAGGGGTGCCTGGGGTGTCAAAAGGCGAAGGAGACGGCCACCCAGGGCCGCGAGGCGCCCACAGCCCTGCCCTGAAGTTGCGGCTCGCGCAGCCGTACGGCTGCCCCCGGACTCCCACCCGCCCCCTCCTTTTGGCGCCCAGAGCGCGGCCGCCCCCTCCTGGCTCCCCGAGCGGGCGGGGCGCGCGGCGGG
>NW_004444206.1:1961296-1974098 GCF_000243295.1 Trichechus manatus latirostris
TGGGGCAGGCGGCCCAGTGGGTGGGGAAGGATGAGTAGCATCGAGGGACAGGTAAGAGATGCCCTCCCCAGCCGCGCGCCGGCCGTGAGCGTGTGTGTAGGGCAAAGTTTCCTTGCGCAAGGCGCGTCTTTTGAGGTTCTTTGGTGTATGGCTGGGCTGCGTTTGCGCTCGTCATCACTTTCTTTCTTGATGGAGCCTGTTTGGCGGTGGGCGCGAGTC
Source organism: Trichechus manatus latirostris (assembly GCF_000243295.1). Classification (NCBI taxonomy): domain Eukaryota; kingdom Metazoa; phylum Chordata; class Mammalia; order Sirenia; family Trichechidae; genus Trichechus; species Trichechus manatus. The sequence continues at coordinate 1,961,516 of NW_004444206.1, forward strand.
CGGAGGGGACTGCTCCGTGGAGCGGCTGTGCACAGCGGAGCGGCGGGCCCTCCTCGCGGCCGCAGCTGAGACCCGCGGGCGCCGGCTGAGAGCCGGCCTGCGGAGCGGGGAGCGGGGCGTGGGCAGGGATGCGCTCTGGCCGCCTGTCCCCGTCCCGGGCACCGAGGACAGGCGCCGTGAGACCCAGACTTGGAGTGGAGTCACCGTTTCCTGTAGCTGGAGAGGGAGGACGGTCGGTAGATCGGGGTTGGGCGGTAGTGTTTGTGACTCTTCGGGGCGATTTAAAAAATCATCAGGGCCCACTTGGCTTCACTACCCTTCTTTTTAATAGGTTTTTTTATTCTGCTTACTTCTGAGGCACGCGAAGTGAGCAAAAAGTTAGGAATGTTGTTCAAGTGTCGCTAGGCTAGCGCTTGGATTGTGTCCGGAGCTGGGATGTTTGTCTTTTTCTCCGCCTGCCATTCGCTGCCAGTTCTCCGCCGGGAGGAGGGGGAGGAGAGGGGACGAGGTGGGGAACCGATACTGGAGACTGACTGACGCCGGCATTGTGATCAGGAGGAGGCGCGCGGGGGAGAACATTTTTATGGATAGTTCATCGCTGACGAGTCTTCCCGTTACTGTTCTTTCCTCCTCCTCCCCTGTACAGTTGAATTTTGTAGTAAAACCGTTGCCATGAGTAGATTCCGACTCATATCGACCCTATAGGACCGAGTAGAACTGCCCCATAGGGTTTCCAAGGAGCGGCTGGTGGATTCGAACTGGTGACCTTTTGGTTAGTAACCGTAGTCCTTAATCACTGCGCCACCAGAAATTTGAATTGATAGTTTGAAAATACTCTGGGTACTTCTGAGAAATAACCTACCTACTAAAGAAGTAAATCTAGTTTGGGGATAAAATTACATGTAAGTTCTTTATCCAGTTATTCACAGTTGGTTACAAACACACAGGACACTGTGGGTTGCTTTTAATGGATCCAGTTTACAAATACTATTTCAGTTGCTTGGCGGATTTCGCTGATGATCTTGCAAGTGTGCGTTACCAGGAATAATAGGGGATAATTGTACAGTGATAAGGCATTTATTAATGTCATCTCCTTGGCGGTAACTGGGCGAAGCATTTGGGACATCCTTTAGGGTCAGTGCAGTGTGAGTATAACAGCCTTAGTATTCCTGTCTGTGAGGGAATGGCATTGGATGTTTACATTTTAAAAATAGTGATTGGTATTTAAAAAAGTAGACGTAAAACCCAAATACATTTTCAACTCCAAAGAAAGTTTCAGTAAATGGGTTTCCTTCTGTTTGTAGGAAACCATGAACAAGATTTTGAACCATTTTCAAGTTTGTGGTTATCCAAGAAGGATGCTGCAGATAAGAAAATGATATGATACTTTATACCTGAGGAGAATTTTGAGTATAAGATGACAGAAGTTTCAAATAATATATCAGCTAATTAACTTTTAGTGGTAATAGACACACCTTCATTGATGGCAGGACAACTGTCTTTCAACCGTCCCTTAATCTGTTCTGACATAATCGACTCCTGTGTTCTGAGTGACTGGCTATCTTTGCAGGGCTGTTTTATGCTTGGGCTCTGGTTTCAAGCTGTGTTTAAGAGAATGCTAACATAATCTCGATCTGAGCAGAGTCATTTTTATCAGTACAATGTTTACTAAAAACCAAAGATATAAACAAATTTTAGGTTAAACTCCCTAAGTACTGTACAGTTCTTTGTTATTAATCTCTAAAGTCACCATGAGCAATTGCACTTTTCTCCTTTTAAAATCTTTTCCTTTTAAAAGACTTATATATTCCCAGTAAATGGCAATCAGAAAATATTCACAGATGCCATCCACTGCATCTCTGAAAAACAGATTTCCCAAGACATGGAATGAGAAACATAAATACTTGTTGTTTTTAATAAAACATTATTAAGATATCTCTAAGTAATAAACAAATGGTAAATTTGTTTAACCTTTCTAATCATATGGTCAGTTAAAGGAGAAAAAATCTATCAAGAAATTATTTCGCAGAGATTAAAATTCTCAATTTCAGTTTTACGAACAGTTTAATTCTAATTAATGAGACTGTAATTTCCTTTGGCAAATTGGGGAGATGGTGTTTAGTAAGTGGTCGCTATAGCAGTAAGGTAACTACCTAGTTTGTATCTATATACAAATATATAATAAATAAAACAGCCATTTAATCATATCGTGCTCTATTATGTTGGAAATAATACTTATCCTCATGATGTAATTCAGTTTAAGTGAAGGTAAAAGTTATGGCAAATAAAGAAGTTTGCCTTCTTTGTTTTAATTAGCAAAACATGCTACGTAACATTGTAAAGCTTTAATGAAGCTTGGTGTAGACATTATGTTTATTGTTTCGAACATTTAGAGAGGAATTCAGAAACAGGGAAGAGAATAAAACAGTAAATATAGCAGTACATTGAAAATGTGAATTTCCTCAAATAGTTGTAATTCTAGGCTGTTGGATTTATATTTCGTTGGTTACTGTTGCTAGTGAGTTGGAAAGTTATTCTAAAGCAAAAGTTTAAAAAAAGCAACAGTGAATTCATACACAGTCCTAACAGTATGAGTGCTTTAGTGATTGATGCTTTAGTGTTAACCTGGTGGATGTCCATGTCAGGAGTAGGAGCATCATAAGAAATAAACAAATATCCCCGGTAATAAACTAACTCTTAAAAATAAATATCCTTGCAAATTATATCTCTTTAGAAAACTTGTGGCAACTAAAGTTGTTAAGATCGCAAGGTATTTTGTTAGCGTTGGAAGTCGTCTTACCCATGAAAGCACGGATGTTAATCTTGTTCAGTGTTCTGCATCTTAACACTTCCGACCCGAAAACTATCCTGGACACCACTGCCAGACTCTTCTGCCCCAGGCGTGGCTCTGTATTGGGCTTAGCCTCAGACACACCCCAAACCACTTTTCCAGGCTTGTGTTCCCACTCCTCACACACACTGTGCTGCAGTTAAATTTGTGAATTGTAGTTTCCCAAGCTTGCCCTAGCCTTCCTCTCCTCTGCATGCCTTCTCATGCTAAGGCCTAGAGTGCCTTCCCCTGCTCGCTGACCCCACCGGATCTTCAGGCTTATTCAGCTGTGCTTTCACAGAACTTGCTGTCATGACCCTGGTCCTGCGTCCTCCTCTGAGCTCCTGTGGCCCTTTGTATTTTCCGTTCTTGTCATAGCTTCTCCTCTGTTGAATTATTCAAGTACTAATCTTAATTCTTCCGCTTAGACTGTACGATCTATGAAGAAAGGGATCTTGTTTAATTTATCTTTTCCATTCTTTTCATACTGACCACAGTGCCCTACCTAGTACTCAGTAAATATTAAGTGAAAAATCTTTTCACTGAACGCATGGGCCCTTCTGAAATAAAATCTGTGAAGGGTTACCCCATGTAATCGGTCTTAGAGGTCCATGTTTCAGGAAGCCAGTGTTGAACTTTGAGCTGAGGACTTGGTAAGTGGCTGTGGAGAGTGAGCCCAGTGGAGCCTCGTTCTGAATATCGTGGCTGTGGCTGAGCATTACAGTCGGGAAAGCCTATATGACACTCTTATTACATTAGCGATTTTCCATATCAGTTTCACTAAATACACAATGGAAGCCATTTAGCAAAAAAAAAAAAAAAACCAGATTTTAGTACGATATGACTACCACAGTGAAACTCTGATTTGATTCCTTAGAAAATTGCAAATATGATATGCTAAACACCTGTCCCCCACCCCCATAACCACATAAAAATTGATACTGTTTTTGGTGTATGTGTTTCAAACTATGCTCACAAAAGTAAAAGCAGATTGCTACTGAGATAAGCTTCTGCTTTTGATCAGGTTGAAACTATAAAGCATCTTGTTATCTGCCTTGTTAGCTGAATCTCCCTTCTGTGCTTTGCTTACTATACTGCCAAACAATACCAAATCGCATTGAAATATATCATGTTCTGTTAAAGAATTTAGTATTCGTAGAGATAGTATGATGTCAAAAATGTGATTTGTGTATAAAATTATGCCTGTATAATTTAGTTATTTGATTATGCAGTTTTAATTAGGAGGCACTAATCAACTCAAAACCAATTTTCCAAGAATGAAAGAGACTGATATAAAGTATAAATTCAAAACTTAAAGTGATGTGCATAAATAGTGAAGAACAGATCATAAATGTGTGTGTACTGAGCGGCAGCACTTTAAAATTTGTACGTTCTGAATTCTAAACTCCAACCCATGTGTAATTCAAAGGAAAAAAATTAACCCATAAAATAAATGTAAAGGAGACCTGTGTAGTACTGATTTTTTCTGTGATGACAATTTTGATTTCCTTTTTTAAGAAATATTAAATATCAAAATCTTTTTCTCATATTGTTTCATACTGTGACTAGATGATGTTACTGTTGGGGATTATTTTAAAATATGAATTTCCCTTTGGGGAAATATAGTATTTAATTTCTAATAATGTTCTTTTCTCTTTTTTCCAAATTTAATTTTGAAGCACTTAATTGTAGGAAACACATACTCTTCAGTCATAATATGGCTTTATTGCTGCGGTAGTGAAAAGCAGCCTTTGGTCCATAACGGCAGTTCCTGGTTTCTACCACGGGACAGAGAAATCTAGAAAGTGCGCGTATACTGTTGGGACCACTCAGGTGTGTGGGGAGCGTTGGGGATTTGTTCTGAAGCAGCTTAGAATCATTTGGTTTGGAAGTAGTGAAAATGTGAACACTCTGTGAGGTGTTGTTAGTTGCCCTAGAGTTGGCTGCGACTCACAGTGACGCCATGTCTGACAGAATAAAATGCTGCCTGGCCCTCTGCCGTCTTCATAATTATGGGTATGGGCAAATCCACTGTGGCCGCTGTTGTGTCATTCTGTCTCACTGAGGATTTCCCTTGCCTTCACTGGCCCTCCACTTTACCAACCATAATGTCCTTCGAAGCACTTGGTTCCTCCTGATGCCGTGTGCAAAGTAAGCGAGTCAAAGTCAATGTTCTGTGATCCATAGATCTTTTCGTTGGCTAATTTTCAGAAGCAGATTGCCAAGCCGTTCTCTCTGGTTTGTCTTCGTCTGTAAGCTCCACTGAAGCCTGTCTACCGTGGTGACTCTGCTGGTATTTGAGATATTGGTGGCATGGCTTTCAGCATCACAGCAACATGCAAGCCACCACAGTACGACACTCTGCGAGGTGGCAGCAGCTTACGCTTCCTGGTCCTGGGAGAACACGCTTATGTACAGTGGGCCATTTACCACCCCTGCTTTAATCCATGGGGCATCTTTCTCCACACAGCCTAATGTTTTTCACTTTTACTTTGTTAAACTGCTGGCCAAACTATCAAATATACATTTTCTTTGATGAGTGCATGTGTTTTGATTTGTTTTTACAAAATGCAATACTTATGTAATGGTGCAGGGAGGAGATAGACCTGGAATGATGGATTGAGGTCGTTTAGGAAGGCCTTGAACAGTGCAGCAAAGGAATGTGTCTGAAGTGCTGGTAGACCGCCAAAAGTTTTGACCACATTTATACATATTTTTAAAGGAGAGTTCACTGGATGGTAGAGCCCAGCTGAAATGCCAGGGGTTGCTTTCTGAATTTAACTGACTTGGTAGTTCCATATTTCAGAACATAATGATAGCCTAGAAAAAGATTCACAGATTTTATCAGTTTTCCTACTCATGGTAGAATATTTGACTTCTTTCATTCACAACTGTAAGTCCATTAATTCACCTTGCTTTTCTTTGCTGAGAAGCGCATGTGAGAGAATTGGAGTGTGGCCGGGAGGAGGGAGGAGGTGCAAGTAATTTTAAAGTTTGGGGAGTAGGGTAGTTGTAAGGGTTCCAGACACCCGAGCGTAGGTGCGGGAGGCAGCAGAAAGCGTGTCGACAGAGGTCAGAGGGAGACCCTGTGGATGTGATCTAGTGTTGGCAGTGTTGAAGGCCACCTGCATTAGGAGTTAAGACGGTCTTCGTGGGCTGGCCAGGGAAGTATATCAGCACTCATAACATTGTTTCCATGGGAAAATGAATTCCAGTTTCCAAATGACTACACAGAACCGCGCACAACTTGCTCATGAAGTAGACCTGCCAGTGATTAATGATGTGAGTGATTATTAGAAACCAAGCATTGGGGTAATGAATGTGGAAGATGAGAAAATACGTTCAACAAAAAAAGGTTTTACATCCCGTGGGGTTTTCTTTCTCTTGTTAATGCATTTATTATCATTCTTTCTGTGTTTTCTAGTAGTGGTAGAATTTCATGTTTAGGAACAGAAGTTGGATCAAATGTTTGTAAAGAGAAACCTTTGCATACATGAAAGCTTCTCTGATGGCTTATTGGCTACTTGTGGGTTTCCACAAAGCCCTCATTCGATGTTGGCTGTGTTTGAAAACAGTGACAAGCTGGTGCCTAGGTGTTACTTCAAAGGAGTGGCACCTGTTTTGCTTTCTATTGTAATTGTATGCAAATTTATTACAAGATACTCTAAATAAACTTTTTTTGCATTTTTTTCCAAAATACTGTGTTATGTTTTGGGGTTTTAAAATGTTGGTGTGTTGTGGATATGATAATTCCTTTAGAAGGTGAGACTTGTAAATTTATGGAGCTTTTATAGGTTATTTATTCACCTGTCATTTGCTCTGTGCCTACAAATGCCTATGAGACCCCAAACTGACCCTGGGGACCATAAAAATAAAAAATAAAGTCTCTGGTCACCAGGATTTTATAGCTAGTTGGAGAGGTCAGGAGAGCAAACATCAGAATGATTCTCCAGTAGTAATATTCCTTACAAAAACTTGTAATCTATTTGGATTTACTTCTCTATGGTTTTCCTGGATAGAATTCCATTTTTTACTGTGTGTGAATTTTGAGTCACTCATGGCAAGGATAATTAGAGCTTGATCCAGATTGGGGTTTCAGAATAGACATAGAAATAAAATAGAAGGCATAACAGTAACAGAGATTGTTGCAATAAGCCCTCATGAGAATTTAAGGATGCTGAGGACTCCTAAGCCTCAGGATTGCACTACTGTTTTGGCAGGAGGAAGAGACAGCCTTTGTATGCATGACTTCTCTGATTTTCTCAGTCATCCTCTACAAGAGAGAGCCACCTTTAGGCTGGCTGTGGGGCTCCCATATGACTTAGAACAACTATTCTAATAGCATATTTCATCCTACATATAATGCATTTAGATTTCTGTCTCCTTCCCTGGAGACTGTAATCATAGAGGGAAGGGACCATGGTTTTATCTTGAAATACCAGCAGCTAGCAGTGTCTGGCTGCAGTGCAATGGATTTCTCTTTGTATGTGGCCTTTCTGGCCTTGGGTTTATAATTCTACCAAAAATAATTGGTTGGGCCACAGCCTGCCATGTGATTGGTCTATTTTACATACTTTGAAGGGATTGGACAGTTTGCTATGCAAATAAAGTATGTAAAACCGTTGCAAGGATTGGTTTATTAGTATGCAGATAGGGTGACTGTGGCCTACCAAGGGGATTGGTCAGTTCGTGGTCTTGGTGAGTAGGTTTATAAAAGGGCCAATCCCACAGAGGTTGAGGAGGGCCTCACTACCATCAGGAAGAAGAGACAAGAGTAGTCATGTTCTTTGGACCTGAGGTCCCTGTGCTGAGAACCATTTCCTAGACTTAGAAGACAGAGAGTGCCGTAACACCGAAGAGCGCAAGAGATGGCACGAGACAGCATGTGGCAGCAGACCGAGGCAGCTGCAGTGGGCTTGCCAACCCATGGAGCAAGAGAGCTGAGCACCTTCGGGCAGGAGACTTCCTGGCAGAGTAGGGTGCTTCCAGGCACCGGCTATAGCTCTTGCCCTGGTGGGGCAGAGGCCAAAAGGAGGCTAGCATGGCCAAGCGAAGGGCTTACTAGCCCTGCCGAGAAGCCCGGCCTGGCTGTGGCACAGCCCAGAAGGAGCTGGGAGCTGTCTTGGTTGGAAGCTGTCCCAATTCACAAATTGTATGCTGTTTCCCGAGTTTTAACCTGTTACTTCCCCCAGTAAACTCTGTAACTGTGAGTATGGTTTGTGAGTTCTGTGTGGCCATTGCAACGAATTATCAAACCCAGCAGAGAAGTAGAGAGGGCCGTGTGGATCTGATGTCAGAATTGATTAAAAAAAAGAAGAAAATTGGAGAGTGTAGGTATATCTGACTTCACCTCACAGGAGTCAGCTTTGGGCTGATGCTGATTCTCATTCCCCCTGTTGAAGTTAGAGGACCTCTGACGCTACAAGAAAACACTGCCCATGCGTGATGCTCTATACCTCTAGGTTCTTCCTTCAGCTCCCCACTTCCGTGCCCCCTTTCTCTTCCCCAGAGTAGGTTGGGGTTTGTGAAGTAAGGAGGAAGAAGGAATAAAGAATTTGGATTTCAATCTTTAGGCAAAGGATGACTATTAGGTTTGAATCTGTGGGTGAAAGAGAACTATTAAAAGGTTTTGAATAAGAGAATCACATAATCAGAGTGGCATTTGAGGAGAGTCGTGGTCTGAGTGCTTCTAAATGGCCACGTTGATGCCCAGCTAAGCTGGTGAACAGCCACCACCCATCTGTCAGTGGAGGCTTGTGTATTGCTATGATGCTGAGCAAGTTTCAGCAGAGCTTTCAGACCAAGACAGACTAGGAAGACAGGCCCGGTAATGAACTTCCACCATCACCCAGTAGAAACCCTATGGATCGCAGTGGTCCAGTCTGCAGCCTATCACGGGCACGGTGCAGGACTGGGCCACATTTCCTTCTGTTGTGCCCGGGGCCGTCGTGAGTTGGGGGCTGATTCATTGGCAGCTAACAACAACAAAGCTGGTGAGACGGCGGTTGCTTCACAGATGTCTTTGGCAATTAAAAATCCAAGCTTCCACAAACGGAAAACCATAACAGCAATTTAGGGATTTTTCTCCACCAATTTATGGACCCCACCCCTCAGGCAGCCTTTGGCCAGGAAACTCAACCTACCACAACACAAACTTCTGTAAAAGTTTTAAACTTATCCGTACACCATTTAAAAAAAAAAAATTAAAAATGTTATTTATAATCATTTAACACTATTAAGGTACAGGTTGGTGTTCTATACAACATCACCTTAAGTAGATAGACCATTAACTGCACAGGAAGTAGGGAATACAAAAAAAGAATTTATTGCAGATTTCAGGAGAATTTATCATATCACATCAATAAACAGTGGGTTTGAGGTCGAAGTTGGACTCGTACATAAAACCAAAAAACCAAACTGATTGCTGTCAAGTCAGTTCTAACTCATGGCGACCCCGTGTGTTACAGAGAAGAACTGCTCCATAGGGTTTTCTTGTCTGTAATCTTTGCAGAAGATTGCCAGGCCTTTCTTCCATGGTGCCGCTGGGTGGGTTTGAACCACCAACCTTTGGTCAGTAGTCAAGGGCAAACTATTTGTGCCACCCAGGGACCTGACTTATTATATAGGACTTAATAATACAATAGTTAATGTTATTGATAAAACAGAATTGTACCTTCATCCATTCAGCATTTATTGATGGGCTGCTGTGCTGGACCTGGTGCCAGTCAGTTCAGACCACTCTGTGACATGGCCTGTGGCCCTTAGAAGTTCAGAGTCTAGTGGGGAGAACAAGAAACCATAGAAGTAGTCCAGTGTTGATTGTGCTTTTATAAAGGCATACAGTAGAGGAGCAGAGAGGTGATAATCGCTGCCTGGGGGCCGTTAGGGAGGATGTCCGCCTGTCTGTCTGGGAAGTTGGCTTTCAACTTTGTCCTGAAGGAGGAACAGGATGTAGGTCCACACAGGCCTTCTGAGTGGAGGGGAGGGAGAGATGGGGTAAGGGAAGAGCTAGAAGAGATGAGCTGGGAGCGTAGTTTGGAGACGGCAGATTGTGAAGAGTCTTAGTTGAAATTTATATTACAAACATCAAAGTCACACACCCCTCATGATAGGTATTGGCTTTTTTCATGCAAAATATATTTCAAATATAATATTTCAAAATATATTTCAGTTGAAATTTGGCGGAAAAGTTTTTAAAATGCCTGTACCAGTTGCCATTCAGTTGACCTTGACTCATGGCGACCCCGTGTGGGTCAGAGTAGAATTGTGCTTCATTGGGTTTTCAGTGGCTGGTTCTTTGGAAGTAAATCACCAGGCTTTTCTTCCAAGGTGCGTCTGGGTGGACCCAACCTCTCACCTTTTGGTTAGCAGCCAAGCACATTAATCATTTGACCACGCAGGGACTTCAAATAGAAAAGCACTCTTAATCCCACCCCCTGGAAGTAGTTACTGCTCACTTGGGTGCTGTCTCAACACAGTGTCAGGCAGGAGAGCCATAGGGTCAGCACTGGACTTGGAATATGGCTCCAATAAGCAAGCTCAAGGAGAAGATAATTTCTGAGGGGAAGGGTGAGCTGGTAGCGGGAGGCGTATTAGGAAACAGTTGCCTGAGGTAGAGTAGACTCGTTGGGAATGTCTGGGATGGGACAAATCCAAGAAATGTGTGGCAGGGCCCATCAGCAGGATTTGGTGACCTAGTGAACGTGGGGTTGAGGGAGAGGAAGGAATACAGTTTCAATGGGATTGTTCTCATCAAGGATGACTCCAGCATTTCCAGCTTGGGCAAGTGGTTAGAATGCAAGAAGGAAAATGATGTTTCGAGAAAGCCAGTAGGTTCCATTCATGGATTCAGACACTGTGTGTGAGGATCCTGGGATGTGGAAGTCAGTGGTGGTCAGATTTTAACTTAAAATTTTTTTTTTTTTAACCAGCAGGGTCCTTTCATCAAAGAAGCCTCTCTCAACTAAGTAAAACAGTGAACCACGCTGCTCCGGTTGAAGCTGGTGTCCACAGAGGGGCAGACTCTCTCTCAGCTCTGCCTTCCCCATGCTGCCCAGCTCCACCCCAGTCCCATGTCGCTGTCTCTGAGGTCACGCTGCCTTCCTCAGAGTTCGGAGGAGTACCATTTGGAAACTGTCTGGTGAGTAATTAGTCAGTGCTCCAAGTCTGGCGGTCAAGGGAAGGGCTGTTAGTTCTTATGTGCAGTGACCTCAGATTCTTTTGCTTTTTTGAGCCCCGGAGTCTGTTTGTCAGTAGGCCGTTCTGTTTGTTTGTTTGCTCTCCTTCCTTGGTGTCAAGTCGCTAACCTCTGACTTCTCTTTGCTATCGCTGTGCCTCTTCCCTCTCCCAGGTTGGTGCTCAGGTATGCTGGGCGGGGGGCACTGGTGGTTCAGTGGTGGAATTCTTACCTTCCGTGAGGGGCTGTCGCTGTGCCTCTTCCCTCTCCCAGGTGGCTGCTCCAGTATGCTGGGCGGGGGGCACTGGTGGTTCAGTGGTAGAATTCCTACCTTCCATGAGGGGCTGTCACTGTGCCTCTTCCCTCTCCCAGGTGGCTGCTCCAGTATGCTGGGTGGGGGGCACTGGTGGTTCAGTGGTAGAATTCTTACCTTCCATGAGGGAGACCCAGGTTGGATGCACCTCAGGTGTAGCCACTACCCATCTGTCAGTGGAGGCTTGCGTGTTACTGTGATGCTGAACAGGATTCAGCGGAGCTTCCAGACGCAGACTAGGAAAAAGGCCTGGAAAGCTACTTCTGAAAAATTGGCCAGTGAAAACTCTGTGGATCACAGCGGTCAGATCCCATTGTGCATAGGGTTGCCATGAGTCAGGGGCCTACTCAGTAGCAGCTAACAGCATGCTGTGAGCTTGGGTTTATATAAGCTCGCTTGCTTAAACTGTGTCTAAAATAGTTGCAAATAGGTACTGCATGATCTTTTCTGAAAAGACTCAGTAACATCTGTTTTGGCGGGTAGAACCCTTTTTGCTTGTTGCTTGTTCTCGATTATGTTTTGTACAGGTGAAATTGCGGGATAGCCAAATTTTGAATAGTTATTACTCTGTTTCTGCCATTTATTGTCTCCCCTTCTCCCTCCTTCTGTCTTATCCTGGAATTATATATATTATGGTCTCAGAAATTTCTGTTCACCAGTTCTGATGGGTTAATAATAAGGAGCTATTAATACTGGTTAGGGAGAAACAATGTCATAATTTTAAATCCTAATGAGACACTAATATGTCCAGATACTGATGTTTTGATGGGAACAATCATCTTCATCCTCCCTCCCCCCCTTTTTTCCTTCACCTCTAATCTGTTTTTGGCACCTTTGTAATTTTGCAGTGAGGCATGCAGGAGGACTAAACAGAAGTATAACTACGTGCTAATCATGAAAATCGATGTCACGCACTAGTTTATACAGCTTTCTGACAGCTTTTGCACACATCCTGCCAGACCTGCAAGCGAAAGGTAATGATGATTGTTTTCATTTTACATAGGAGGAACCAAGAGCAGAAGGTTTAATTACTTGACGAAGATGACGTTACCCCTCCTCCTCACTTACTGACTGTCTTGTTATCTGACATTTTGCATTTACTACAATAGTAAAAAATCTACTGTCTGACTGTTGTGCTCATTAATGACGTATGTCTGACAGTGATGAACGCCAAGGTTCGAGGCGAGAGGAGCGCAGGCGGTGGTGGCTAAGGTTTCGTGTCACCCTGGCGGGGCCATGATTCTCAGCGGTTTGGCAGTTATGT
>NW_004444206.1:1974295-1979421 GCF_000243295.1 Trichechus manatus latirostris
CTGTTATGTGATGATGTGATTTGACTGTTATGTGATGATGTGATTTGACTGTTATGTGATGATGTGATTTGACTGTTATGTGATGATGTGATTTGGCAGTTAGGCAGTGATGTGGTCATCATCCATTTTCACATAACACTGATTTTTGCATAACAACCTGGTCTTTGGAACATAACCAAGTTGCTAGGTGAAGAGTGGGTTTAGTTAGCAATAGAGCTGGAACTCAGACTCATCTTCTTGCTCCAAATCCTGTGTTTTATCTACTACATGAGTTTGCCTCTTGTTTGTGGAAGCACTAGTTAAATTATGGGCCCTTCCAACCTCAAATAATAAAATACCACAGTGGGTGTATTATGTAGGGTGTTTCCAGGCACACACTGACAATGTAAAGACTACAGGTTGGAATGCTAGAAATCTATGATGCAGTCTTCACAAGGCAGTGTTGACATTCTCTTGTAACACTGCTATGGGTTGCTTACCATTAAAATGCTCCATTATGTACTTACTATTCAAAATTCAATGTGGAAAAATATACAGCATTCTGAGTCTACCTTAAAAATGACCCAAACTATTAGGCATGCCCTTTAGAGTCCTTCTTTGCTATTCTGTTGCCTGTTTCACTTCCCTGTCACTACCTACCGGTATGAATAAAATACCAAACAGGCAATGGAATAGTAATTCTGTCTCCAGAAGTGGAAACAAGTAGCAGTGAACAATATATCTCCTTTCTTCATTTAAAAAAATAATTGATCTCTAATCAACATTGACATTTTAGCTGAACAAATCTAACAATATGAGTGGCCAAAGGAACTCTGTATCTTGGGGACGTAAGTAAACATAGATCGAGACTTCCCAAATGGTTTAAGTATAAATTCCAAGGATACCAGCTTACCTTAGCACTTCACATCATCAGCACAAGGCTGCCTAGTATAAACAAGAGTCTTCATTTGGGCAAAGTCAGGGCCTTAGGTTTTATGTGAAAGTCAATAGTAAAAGAAATCAAGCTGTTGCAGTGTTTCCTCATCAGGAGCCTGGGTGGTGCAAGGGTTTGTGATTGGCCATTAACCTAATGGTTGGTGGTTTGAACCCACCAGCTGCTCTGTGGAAGAAAGGCCTGGAGATCTGCTTCTGTAAAGATTGCAGCTGAGAAAACCCTAGGGGGCAGTTCTGTTGTAACGAGGTCACCGTGAGTCAGAAACGACGCAGTGGCACCAGACAACAACAACAAATGCACTGTAGGCCTGTCAGTGTCCTTGTGGGCTGTTGTCAGATGAGACCCAAGAGGTCATTTTACCACTTCCTTTGGGCCACCAAACCAAAACCAAACCCGTTGCCATTGAGTAATGATAAAATAGGTATATTTTAAATGAACGTCAAATATTCTTGTGCTTAGTTTTGGATTCTAAAGTAAATTTGTTTAACCCAATAGTATTTTCATGCTGTAAATTCTATCATATTTCTGTTCCATGAGGGATTACAAAGTCAGTTTTGTGAAAGAATGAGTTCCAAATTGCGTGGAATTTCCAGTGGATTTGTAGTCATGGAAATTCTGGTGCGTTAGTAGGTTTTAACACAACTTTTAATATCAGATGCATTATCACATGGAAAGAAATCTATATTTCTGCTTTTTTTCAGAAGACTCGGTGAATCCAGGAACGTTTGCTGAATTTCATTATTTGGTTTAACAGAAGTTTTATAGTTTGCATTATAAAAATAACTGATTCCAAAAATATGAAGCGGCATAATATTGATTAATGGTATATAAAATTGCTCTTGATTGCTTCTGAGATAAAAATTGATCTCATTTTTTAAGGTTGTTCCATATTTTTCCTCCTTTTCATAGCGTAGAAGCAAAAGTTATTTTTAAACCAGTACTTACTTCCTTTCTCCAAACCACCACCGTCAGAGAAAATTGATATGTTTACATCAATTGGCATTAAATGAAAGAAAGGATCAGAAAGGCAGGCAGAATGCCAGGATCACACAAAATTGTGGCTGTCCTTCAGAGAGTGGGCTATTGAAAAGAGATTTAGCTGTATAATCGGGCCTGGGTATGCGTGAATATTTCCCAGAATTTTATTTCATCAGGAGTTTTAATTTCTTCCATGTACCAATTGGACATTATTTTCTAATTTGAAAGTTAGAGTTAATAAACAAACCTCTAATTTTGGCAGAAAGAGAATTTTTTCTTTTTAATTGTACTTTAGATGAAGGTTTACAGAACAAACTAGTTTCTCATTAAACAGTACACGCATTGTTTTATGAGATTGGTTAACAACACCACGACATGTCAACACTCTCCCTTCTCCAGCTTGGGTTCCCTATTACCAGCTTTTCTGTCCCCTCCTGCCTTCTCGTCCTTGCCCCTGGGCTGGTGTGCCCATTTAGTCTCATTTTGTTTTATGGGCCTGTCTAATCTTTGGCTGAAGGGTGAACCTCGGGAGTGACTTCATTACTGAGCTAAAAGGGTGTAAGGGGGCCATAGTCTTGGGGTTTCTCCAGTCTCTGTCAGGCGAGTAAGTCTGGTCTTTTTTTATGAGTGAGAATTTCGTTCTACATTTTTCTCCAGCTCCATCCGGGTCCCTCTGTTGTGATCCCTGTCAGAGCAGTCAGTGGTGGTAGCCAGGCACCATCTAGTTGTACTAGACTCAGTCTGATGGAGACCATTGTAGTTGTGGTCCATTAGTCCTTTAGACTAATCTTTCCCTTGTATCTTTAGTTTTCTTCACTCTCCCTTGCTGCTGAAGGGGTGAAACCAGTGGAGTACCTTAGATGGCCACTCACAGGTTTTAAGACCCCACGTGCTACTCACCAAAGTAGAATGTAGAACATTTTCTTTATAAAGTGTGTTATGCCAGTTGAGATAGATGTTGCCCGAGACCATGGTCCCCACAGCAGGAGAATGTTTTTTGTAAAATCCTATGAAGATGGTGAAGAAGCAAATCACTATATTTAGAATGGAATGTGTAATGGAAAGTTCTTAATGAGACTGTATATTTTCAAAATTTATTTGTGTACGCGACTCTTCCCATTTAAGAATTAGTTCTGTAAAATTTCATAACATATGCTGATAAAAATAAAAGGAATCACACATATTTTTAAAAATTCACTGTTTACTCCCTGAGGGACTGAATTGCTGGGCAGAGCGCTGTGGGGACCATGGTCTCGGGGAACATCTAGTTCAATTGGCTTAACACAGTTTATAAAGACAATGTTCTACATTCTACCTTGGTGACTAGTGTCTGGGGTCTTAAAAGCCTGTGAGTGGCCATCTAAGATACTCCACTTGTCTCATCCCTTTGGGAGCAAGGGAGAATGAAGGGAACAAGATACAAGGAAAAGATTAGTCCAAAGGACTAATGGACAACAGCTACCAAGGCCTCCACCAGACTGAGTCCAGTACAGCTAGACGGTGCCTGGCTACGACCACTGACTGCTCTGACCAGGATCACAACAGAGGGTTCTGGACAGAGCTGGAGAAGGATGTAGAACATAATTCCAACTCACAGAAAAAAAGACCAGATTTACTGGCCTAAAGGAGACTGGAGAAACCCTGAGAGTATGGCCACCAGACACCCTTTTAGCTCAGTGGTGAAGTTATCTCCGAGGTTCACGGTTCAGCCTGGGAGTGGACAGACCCAGAAAACCAAACGGGACTAATGAGGTACAGTAGTCCAGTGACAAGGGCCAGAAGGCAGAAGGGGACAAGGAAGCTGGTAATAGGGAACCCAAGGTTGAGTAAGGATATTGATGTGTTGTGAGATTGTTAACCATTGTTGTAGGGCAACATGTGTAGTAACTGTTAAATGAGAAACTATTTTGTTCTGTAAGCCTTCATCTTAAGTGAGAATAGCAACACAATTGGAAGAACATAGTCAATGTCACTGAACTGTGCATGTAGAAATTTTTGAAACTGTGTATCTTTGGCTATGTGTATTTTTACCAAAAAAAAAAAAGGTTGAGAAGTTAGAGGGTTGACATGTTGTGGGGTTGTTAACCAATGTCATAAAACAATATGTGTACTGCTGTTTCATGAGAGACGATTTGTTCTGTAAGCCTTCACCTGAAGTACAATAAAAAAAAAATTCACTGTTTATACAACCAATCTTAGGTCACATTAATTTCAAACAAATCATTGTTAGATTAAAGGGTATCTATCCAGCCTATGGAAACCCTGGTGGTCAGCAGTTCAAATCCACCAGGATTGGAAACTCTGTGGGGCAGTTCTGTTCTGTCTGTAGGGTCACTGTGAGTTGGAGTCAACTCGACGGCAGTGGGTTTGGTTTTTGGTTTTTATCCAGCATATCCACCACTCGTCCAGTTTGTCCTACTGTGGTGGGTTTCATGTTGCTGTGATGCTGAAAGCTATTTCATTGGTATTTCAAATACCAGCAGAATCGTACATGGTGGACAGGTTTCAACGGAGTTTCCAGACTAAGAACGAATAAGAAGGACTTGGCCATCTACTTCTAAAAATTGGCCAGTGATAATAAAAAAACTCCCAACAACAACAACAAAAAAAAAGCCCTGGTGCAGATGATTTCACTGGAGAATTTTCCCAAACATTGAGAGAAGAGCTTATACCAGTACTACTCAAACTATTTCAGAATATAGAAAAGGAAGCAACACTTCCAACCTGATACCAAAACCAGGTAAAGACACAACAAAAAAAGAAGATTACAGACCAATATGTCTCACAAATATAGATGCAAAAATTCTCAGCAAAATTCTAGCCAATAGAATTCAGCATCATAGCAAAAAAAATAATTCACCACAACCAAGTAGGATTCACACCAGGTATGCAGGGATGGGTCAACATGAGAAAATCAATCAACGTAATCCACCATATAAATAAAAGTAAAGAAAAGAGTCACATGATCATATCAATTGATGCAGAAAAGGCATTCGACAAAATCCAACACCCATTCCTGATAAAAACTCTCAATAAAATAGGTATAGAAGGGAAGTTTCTCAACATAATAAAGGGCATCTATGCAAAACCAACAGCCAACATCATTCTTAATGGAGAGAGGCTGAAAACATTCTCCTTGAGAACAGGAATAAGACAAGGATGCCCTTTATCACCACTCCTATTTAACATTGTGCTGGAAGTTCTAGCTAGAGCA
>NW_004444206.1:1983095-1992737 GCF_000243295.1 Trichechus manatus latirostris
TAAAACCTTGAAAGAAAAAGATTGCCAGCCAAGAATAATATATCCTGCAAAACTCTTGTTCAGATATGATGGTGAAATTAGGTCATTTCCAGATAAACAAAAATTAAGGGACTATGTAAAAACCAAACTGAACTTACAAGACTTATTAAAGAAAGTCCTTTGATCTGAGAACAAACAATATCAGACCACAGGCTGAATATAGGACATAGGATTGTACTAGCCAGATACCAACCTAGAAAATGAACTCTTAAGGACTATGCAAAACCGAAAGAATTACAAAAGGGAACCAGAGAGGTTAATTTGTAAATGACAACAGCATCAGAACAATAAAAGGAAATAAATGGTGTAGGTATAGAACCTTCTAATGGAGAGGAAGTCAAGCATGATACCAAGTAATAATAGACAGGTACAAATCTAGGAAAATAAGTGTAAATTTCAAGGGAACCACAAAGAAACCTACTCATCAAAATAAAGAAGAAAAACATAAAGTCTCAGTAAAAACAAAACCTATAAAAACAAAAGAAATGAAAAAAAATCCGCATAAAAAAGGAACTCAGCACAGGAGAGTAAAAGGAACAAAGAAAACGTCAGCACCACAAAAAAAAATAGAAGCACTAGAAAATGCAATCCCACTCCTAGGAATATAGCCTAGAGAAATAAGAACCATCACACTAATAGACATATGCACACCCATATTTATTGAAGCACTGTTCACAATAGCAAAAAGACGGAAACAATCTAGATGCCCATCAATAGATGAATGAATAAACAAACTATGGTATATACACACAATAGAGTATTATACAAAGATAAAGAACAACGATGAATCTGAAGCATCTCATGACATGGATGAAACTGGAGAATATTACGCTGAGTGAATTAAGTTAGTCACAAAAGGACAAATATTGTATGAGACCTCTACCATAAAAACTCAAGAAATAGTTTACACACGAAAAGAAACAATCTTTGTTGGTTGCAAGGGATGGGAGGGGTGGGGGAGAAATACTAAATAGACAATAGCTAAGTGGAAATTTTGGTGAAGGGTAATACAGTACACAATACTGGGGAAGCCAGCAGAACTTGTACAAGGAACGGTTATGGAAGCTCCACAGACACATCCAAATTCCCTGAGGGACTGAATTCTTGGGCTGTGGGGACCATGGTCTTGGGGAACATCTAGCTCAATTGGCATAACACAGTTCATAAAGAAAAGGTTCTACGTTCTACCTTGGTGAGTAGTGTCTGGGGTCTTAAAAGCCTGTGAGCAGCCATCTAAGATACTCCACTGGTCTTACCCCTTTGGCAGCAAGTGAGAATGAAGAAAACAAGATACAAGGGAAAGATTAGTCCGAAGGACTAATGGACCACAGCTACCATGGTCTCCATCAGAGTGAGTCCAGTATAACTAGATGGTGCCCGGCTGCCACCACTGACTGCTCTGACTGGGATCACAACAGAGGGTCCTGGACAGAGCTGGAGAAAAATGTAGAACAAAATTCTCACTCATAAAAAAAGACCAGACTTACTGGCCTGACAGAGACTGTTTAAACGCCTAGAGTATCTCAGTAATGAAGTCATTCCTGAGGTTCACCATTCAGCCAAAGATTAGACAGCTCCATGAAAGAAAACGAGACTAATGAGGCACAACAGTGCAGGGACAAGGACTAGAAGGCAGGAGGGGAGAGGAAAGCTGGTAATAGGGAACCCAGGGTGGAGAAGGGGCAGTGTTGACATGTCGTGGTGGTGTTAACCATTGTCATAATACAATATGTGTACTGACTGTTTAATGAGAAAGTATTCTGTAAACCTTCATCTAAAGTACAATAAAAAAATTTTTTAAAAAATGGCCAGTGAGGGGGACCTCATACCATCAAGAAAGCTATGCCGGGAGCAGAGCGTGTCCTTTGGACCGAGGTCCCTGTGCTGAGAAGCTCCTAGTCTGGGGGAACACTGATGAGAAGACCGAGAGAGAAAGCCTTCCCCTGGAGCTGACACCTTGAATTTGGACTTTTAGCCTGCTTTACTGTAAGGAAATAAACTTCTCTTCGTTAAAACCATCCACTTGTGGTATTTCTGTTATGGCAGCACTAGATAACTAAGACAGAATTTGGTACTGATAGAGTGGGATGCTGCTCTAACAGATACCTAAAATGTGGAAGTGGTTTTAAAACTGTGAATGGATAGACATACAACAGTGACAGAGGGCCAGCAGCAGCAGAGAACCTACAGCAGCAGAGAACCAACAACAGCAGAACCAGGAGACCAGTACAAGATGGCGCTGGGGCCGACCCACGGAGCGAGAGAGCTGAGTGCCTTTGTGCAGGAGGCTTCCTGGCGTAGTGGGGTGCCTCTGGGTGCTTATACCGGTGGAGCTACAGAGCTTTGGAACACTTGCCCCAGCAGGGCAGATGCGGGCATGAGGCCCAAGGGCCAAGACGCAACAGGAAACAGAAGCAGAAGCTGAAGAGACAAGGGACACAAGAAGCTGAGCTGCCTGAGTCTCAAAAGTTTACACAGATCTTTATCCCAAGAAGAAAATCTGAAGGATCAGTTTAACCATACTCTTAGTACCTATGAAGAAGCTTTAAAAAACAGAGAGAACATTGTTTCCATCACTCAACAACAAACACTCAACAACTGCGGCAAGTTCTGACAGAACGAGCTAACGTGGAATTACAGCTTCAGCATGCCATAGAGGCCTCCCAAGTGGCTAATGAAGAAGTTCAAAAGTTGGAAAGGCTGGTGGACGTCTTGAGGAAGAAAGTTGGAGTGGGGACCATTAGGACTGTGATCTGACTGAAAAAACGACAGCCTGGGGAAGCAATCACATCTGGTGACCAGGCTGCTTCATTCAACACTGTGTAAACACTAAAGCCTTAACTTAGCAAACAGTTGTTAGAAGTGCGACACTCCAACCACATTCCAAACTGAGATAAAATCAAATCACAAATGTTTAACCAGTTTGCTGACTTATTTACCCAAATGTATTAACTACAGACTTTTACCAATGGGTAGCTATAAAGTTGCAGCTTATTTTATAGCTATTTTATATCTCAGTGTATTTTCATGAACATCTTTTTATTGAGTGATTATTATAGAAACATGAGGAAGTTGATCAGGATCATATCTTCACGTATGGTCCTTTTGGAATCAAAATGCAGCAAAGTAAATTTTGTCTAAACCTTACTCCACTGTGTTGGTCGAAATTTCAAATACATGCATATTTTAATATAGAGTATATTTCTTAACCAATGAGAGAGGCTCAGATATAAGAGCATATAATTTTCCTTCAATACATGCATGTGATCTTTGTTGGTATTAAAGAATATTAAGTATAGATGCTAAAAATTAAATGTATAATTTAATAAGAATTTGGTACATTAAAATTACTTTCATCAAGGTGTGATTTTTGTTTCACTATAAGTAATGCAGGCTATTTTCAATAAAAAGAGGAGATTGTTAATATAAAAACAAAACAAAAGCCAGTGAAAACCTCATGAACAGCAGCAGAACCGTGTCTGATACAGTGCCATAATATAAGCCTTTCAGATTGGAAGCACCCAAAATACGACTCGGGGAGAATTGTCTCCTTAAAGTGGAGTCGACCTAAATGATGTGGGTGGAATAAAGCTTTTGGGACCTTCATTTGCTGATGTGGCATGACTCGAAATGAAAAGGAACAGCTGCAAACATCCATTAATAAGCAGAAAGTAGAATGTATGAAGTATGAATCTAGGAAAATTTGGAAGCCATAAAATGAAATAAACCCATAGAGATCAATATCCTAGGCATTAGTGAGCTGAAATGGACTGGTATTGGCCATTTTGAATTGGACAGTCATATGGTCTACTATGCCAGGAGTGACAAATTGAAGAGGAATGGCATTGCATTCATCATCAAAAAGAACATTTTAGGACCTACGTTGAAGTACAACACTGTCAGTGATAGGATAATATCATACACCTACAAGGAGGACTAGTTAATACGACTATTATTCTAATTTACGCACCAACCACTAATGCGAAAGTATTACCAACTTCTGCAGTCTAAAATTGATGAAACGTAATCAAGATGCACTGATAATTACTGGGGATTGAAATGCAAAAGTTGGAAATAAAGAGGAAGGATTGGTGGTTGGAAAATATGGCCTTGGTGATAGAAACAACACTGGAGATCACATGATAGAATTTTGCAAGACCAGTGACGTGTTCATTGCAAATACCTTTTTTCAACAACATAAAAGACAATTATATAGGTGAACCTCACTGGATGGAATACACAGGAATCAAATCGACTACATCTGTGGAAAGAGACTGTGGACAAGCTCAATATCAGTCAGAAAAAGGCCAGGGGCTGACTGAGGAACAGACCCTCACTTGCTCCTATGCAAGCTCAAGTTGAAGCTGAAGAAAATTAAAGCAAGTCCAGGAGAGCCAAAGTACGACCTTGAGTATATCCCACCTGAATTTAGAGACCATCTCAAGAATAGATTTGATGCATTGAACACTAATGACCTAAGACCACAAGATGAGTTCTGAGATAACATCAAGGACATCATACACGAAGAAAGCAAAAGGTCATTAAAAAGACAGAAAAGAAATAAAAGACCAAAGTATATATCAGAAGAGACTCTGAAACTTCCTCTTGAATGTAGAGTAGCTAAAGTGGATAGAAGAAATGAAATAAAAGAGCTGAACAGATTTCCAAGGGCAGCCCAAGAAGACAAAGTAAAGTACTATAATTAAATGTGCAAAGACCTGAAGTTAGAAAACCAAAAGGGAAGAACCCGCTGGGCATTTCTCAAGCTGAAAGAACTGAAGAAAAAATTCAAGCCTCAAGTTGCAATATTGAAGTGTTCAATGAGCAGAATATTGAATGACACAGGGAGCATCAAAAGAAGATGGAAGGAATACACAGTTATTACGTGAAAAAGAATTGGTCGATGTTCAACCATTTCAGGAGGTAGCAAATGATCAAGAACTGATGGTATTGAAGAAGGAAATCAAAGTTGCATTGAAGGCATTGGTAAAAAACAAGTCTCTAGGAATTGACGGAATACCAATTGAGATACATTATGGATGGAATTGTGTCCCCTAAAAATGTGTGTCAACTTGGCTAGGCCATGATTCCCAGTATTGTGTGGTTGTTCACTGTTTTGTGATCTGATGTGATTATCCTTTGTGCTGTAAATCCTCATCTCTGTGATGTTAATGAGTCAGGATTAGAGGCAGTTATGTTAATGATGCAGGACTCTGCAAGATTAGGTTGTATCTTGAGTTAATCTCTTGACATATAAAAGAGAGAAGCAAGCAAAGAGGCGAGGACCTCCTACCACTAAGAATGAAGAATCAGGAGGGGGAGTGTGTCCTTTGGACCCAGAGTCCCTGCTCTGAGAAGCTCCTATACCAGGGGAAGATTGATGATAAGAGTTGACAGAGAGAGATTTCCCCTAGATTAGGCACCCTGAATTCAGACTTCTAGCTTCCTAGACGGTGAGAAAATAAATTTCTCTTTGTTAAATCCATCCACTTGTGGTATTTCTGTTAAAGCAGCACTACATAACTAAGACAAGATGTTTCAGCAAACAGATGCAATGCTGCAAGATGGCTACCTGGCCAGCCAACTTGAAGAGATCCATATTTGTGCACATTCCAAAGAAAGATGATCTAACAGAATGTGGAAATTATCGAACAATATCATTAATATCACACACAAGTAAAATTTTGCTGAAGATAATTCAGAAATGGTTGAAACAGTACATCAACAGGGAACTGCCAGAAATTTAAGCTGGATTCAGAAGAGGTTGTGGAATGAGGTATATCATTACTGATGTCAGGTGCATCCTGGATGACAGCAGAGAATACCAGAAAGATGGTTACCTGTGTTTTATTGACTATGCAAAGTCATATGACTGTGTGGATCATAACAAATTGTGGATTACATTGGGAAGAATGGGAATTCCAGAACACTTAATTGTGTTCGTGGAGAACCTGTACATAGACCAAGAGGCAGTTCGAACAGAACAAGGAAAGGCTGAATGGTTTAAAATCAGGAAAGGTGTGCATCACCATACTTATTCAGTCTGTATGCTGAGCAAATAATCCGAGAAGCTGGACTATATGAAGAAGAATGCGGCATCAGGATTGGAGGAGGACGCATTAACATCCTGCGAAATGCAAATGACATAGCCTTGCTTGCCAAAAATGAAGAGGAAGCACTTACTGATAAAGATCAAAGACTACAGCCTTCCGTATGGATTACACCCCAATGTAAAACAAAAATCCTCACAACTGGACCAATAAACAACATCATGATAAACAGAGAAAATGTTGATGTTGTCAAGGGTTTCATTTTACTTGAATCCACAATCAATGCCCACGGAAGCAGCAGTCAAGAAATCAAACAACGTATTTATTGCACTGGGCAAATCTGCTGCAAAAGACGTCTTTAAAGTGTTAAAAAGCAAAGATGTCATCTTGAGGACTAAGGTGAGCCTGACCCAAACCATGGTATTTTCAGTTGCCTCATGTGCAGTGGAATGCTAAACAGTGAATAAGGAAGACCAAAGAAGAATTCATGCCTTTGAGTTATCATGTTGGCCAAGACTATTGAATATATCATGGACTGCCAGAAGAATGAACAAATCTGTCTCGGAAAAAGTACAGCCAGAATGCTCCTTAGAAGGGACGATGGTGAGACTTTGTTTTATGTACTTTGGACATGTCATCAGGAGGGACCAGTCCCTGGAGAAGGATGCTGTCTTAGTCCTAGGCTGCTCCAACAGAAATACCACAAGTGGATGGCTTTAACAAAGAAAAATTTATTTCTTCACAATCAAGTAGGCTAAAAGTCCAAATTCAGGGCATCAGCTTCAAGGGAAGGCTTTCTCATGAATGTTCCCCAGGACTAGGAGCTTCTCAGTACAGGGACCCTGGTCCAAAGGACACGCTCTGCTCCTGGCACTGCTGTCTTGATGGTATGAGGTCCCCCTGTCTCTCTGCTCACTTCTGTCTTTTATATCTCAAGAGATTGCCTCAGGACACAATCCAGTCTTGTAGATCCAGTCCTGCCTTACTAACACAACTGCCACCCATCCTCCCTCATTAACATCATAGAGGCAGGATTTACAACATACAGGAAAATCACATAGTACCAGGAATCATGACCCAGTCAAACTGATACACACATTTTTTGGGGGACATGATTCAAATCATGACAGATATCATGCTTGGGAAGGTAGAGGTCAGTGAAAAAGAGGAACACCCTCGATGAGATGGGTTGACACAGTGGCTGCAACAATGGGCTCAAACATAGCAACGATTGTGAGGATAGTGTAAGCTTGGGGCAGTGTTTCGTTCTGTCGTGCATGGGGTTGCTATGAGTTGGAACCGACTCAGTGGCACTGTCTTAGTCATCTAGTGCTGCAATAACGGAAATACCACAAGTGGATGGCTTTAACAAAGAGAAACGTATTCTCTCACAGTCTAGGAGGCCAGAAGTCCAAATTCAGGGTGTCAGCTCCAGGGGAAGGCTTTCTCTGCCTTTCGGCTCTGGAGGAAAGTTTTGTCATCAGTCTTCCCCTGGTCAAGGAGCTTCTCAGCGCAGAGACCCCAGGTCCAAAGGACACGCTGTTCCCCTGGCTCTTGTTTAATTGTGGTATATGAGATTCCCATGCCTGTCTGCTAGCTTCTCTCTTTCATGTCTCGAAAGGGATTGATTTAAAACAACCTAATCTTGTAGATTGAGTCCTGCCTCATTAAGATAACTGCCGCTAACTTCACCTCATTAACATCATAGAGGTAGGATTTACAATACATGGGAAAATCATATCAGGTGACAAAATGGTTGACAGTCACACAATACTAGGAATCATGGCCTAGCCAAGTTGACAGATACTTTTGGAGGACACAGTTCAATCCATGACAAGTACCTAACAACAACAGCATGTGCAAAAGCAAGGAGACCAATTAGAAAGCTATTATAATAATCTGATTAAATGTTGTTTCTTCTGTTTGTGCTTTTTACATACTATTCAATCTCATCCAGACTGTAGCTTCGTTTTCCTGTACATGTTAACAAATTTGGGACTTCATCCTTTCACTTCAGCCCTGTTCTCTGAGCTGCAGACCCTGTATCGGACTGCCTACGGGGTTTTGCTTTATGGTTGTGATTCCACCATCCCTCTACCCACCTAAGTACATCTGACTCAGTATATCTAAAATAGACCTCATCATCTTTACCTCACCCCTGTCTTCAGTTACTTCCTTCCGAATTTGCCATTTTGACAAATGACATACCATCACCCAGGAGCCCCAGGAATCTAAACTCTTCCTAGTCTCTTGATCCTAGATTGTTTTCTTAGTCTAAGTCCTTTACATGTTCATATATATTTTAGAATCAACTTGTCAGTTTATACAAAAAGACTGCTGGGAATTTGATTGAAATGACGTATAATCTGTAGATTGATTTAGGGAGAACTTAGATCTTATTTGGGTCTACAAATTGATGAACGTGGTATATCTCTCCATTTAATTTCTTTCTGCAGTGTTTTGCAGTTTTCACTGTAGAGTTCTTACCCCCATGTTTTGTTAACTTTATTCCTGTTTTATGGTTTTTCATGCTATTGTAAATGCTTTTATTTCATTTTTTAGTTGTTTAATGCCAGCAAATAGGAATACAATTTATTTTTGTACCTTTACCTTGAATCTTGCAACTTGCTAAATTCGCTAATTAGTTGCAGTAGTTTTTTGGGTAAATTCTTCAGTATTTTGATGTTCTCTCTGTTGTCTGTAGAATACATACGGTTTTATATTTTCCTTTCTAATCTATATGCCTATTTTTTTCTTGCTTTCTTGCCCTGGTTAGGACTGCCAGTACAATGATGAATGAGAGGGGACTTCCTTGCTTTGCTTGTGATCTTAGGAAAAGCATCAGTATTTTGCCATTAATTCTGATGTTAGCTATAGGTTTTTTGTAGTTAATCTATGGATAGTGGAAATTATCTTATCTTCCTAGTTTGCTGAGAGTTATTAATTTTCTTTTAAACTCTTGGATAGGCATCGTATTTTGTCAAATTTTTTTCTGCATTTTTTGATATGATAATGTAGTATTTCTCCTTTATTCTGTTAATGTGGTGAATCGTGTTGATTTACTTTCAAATATAATACAAACCTTGCATTCCTGTGATAAATCCCACTTGGTCATGATGTAGTAACCATTTTTATACAGCTGGATTTGATTTGCTAATATTTTGTTAAGATATTGGCGTCTATGTTCATGAGTAATATTGGTCTATATTTTCTTATAATTTCCTTGTCAAATTTTTGTATCAGTGTTATGCTCGACTCATAAAATGAGTTCAGGAGGTGTCTTAGGCTAGGTTCGCTAGAGAAGCAAAACCAGTAAAGTGTATAAATATATATATAGAGAGAGAGATTATACCAAGGAAACAGCTCACCCGATTGTAGAGGCTAGAACATCCCAAGTCTGCAGATCAGGGTAGAGGCCTCTCCCAAGTCACACAGCTGCAGAAGCTGGCAAGCCCAAGGTCGGAAGGTCAGAGAGCAGGGCTCCCTCTCACAGGCTTTGCAGATCGACGAATCCCAGGTTTGGCAGATAAGCTGACAGCTCAAGTCCCAAGAA
>NW_004444206.1:1994341-1995784 GCF_000243295.1 Trichechus manatus latirostris
TTCACTTCTTTAGCCCATTCGGAGAGGTCTGTCCACATACCTCTTCCCCATAAATCCTTGTCTCCAATTTTCCAATGATGTTCCTTCCAAGTCCCTGACCATCCAGCCAAATCATTGGCCACAGCCCATGAATCAGTATATAATCGCACATCTGGCTGTTTCTCCTTCCAAGCAAAGTGAACAACCAGGTGCACTGCTCAAAGTTCTGCCCATTGAGAGGACTTCCCTTCACCACTGTCCTTCAGGGAGGTCCCAGAAAGGGGCTGTAGTGCTGCTGCAGTCCACTTTCGAGTGGCACCTGCATATCACGCAGAACCATCTGTAAACCAGGCACGAGTTTTCTCTTCCTCAGTCAACTGATCATAAGGAACTCCCCATGAGGCCATAGGTGCAGACTGGGAGATCAAAGGTAATGTGACAGGAGTGGAGACCATGGGCATTTGGGCCACTTCCTCATGAAGCTTACTTGTGCCTTCAGGATCTGCTCGGGCCCGATCTCGAATATACCAGTTCCGTTTAATGATGGAGTGCTGCTGTGCACGTAGAACTTTATGATTCTGTGGGTCAGACAACACCCAGTTCATGATGGGCAGCTCAGGCCTCATGGTGACTTGGTGTCCCATGGTTAAGCGTTCAGTCTCTACTAAGGCCCAGTAACAAGCCAAAAGTTGTTTCTCAAAAGGAGAGTAGTTATCTGCAGAGGATGGCATTGCTTTGCTCCAAAATCCTAAGGGTCTGTGCTGTGATTCACCGATAGGGGCCTGCCAAAGACTCCAAACAGCATCTCTATCTGCCACTGCCACTTCAAGCACCATTGGATCAGCTGGATCATATGGTCCAGATGGCAGAGCGGCTTGCACAGCAGCCTAAACCTGTTGCAGAGCCTTCTCTTGTTCTGGTCCCCACTCAAAACTAGCAGCTTTTCGAGTCACTTGATAAATAGGCCGGAATAGCACACCCAAATGAGGAATATGTTGCATCCAAAATCCAAAGAGGTCCACTAGGCGTTGTGCCTTCTTTTTAGTTGTGGGAGCAGCCAGATGCAATAACTTATCCTTCACTTCAGAAGGAATGTCTTGACATGCCCCACACCACTGGACCCCTAGAAATTTCGCTGAAGTGGAAGGTCCCTGAATTTTTGTGGGATTAATCTCCCACCATCTAGCATGCAAATGTTTTACCAATAAGTCCAGAGTCATTGACACTTCTTCCTTAATAGGTCCAATCAACATAATGTCATCAATGTAATGTACCAATGTGATGTCTTGTGGAAGGGAAAGGTGATCGAGGTCCCTGCAGACTAAATTATGACATAGGGCTGGAGAGTTAATGTAGCCCTGAGGAAGGCAAGTGAAGGTGTATTGTTGGCCTTGCCAGCTGAAGGCAAACTGTTTCTGGTGGTCCTTTGAAACAGGTATGGAGAAAAAGGCATTAGCCAGATCA
>NW_004444206.1:1997219-2038712 GCF_000243295.1 Trichechus manatus latirostris
TCTTCAGATGGGACTGGTTCTGCTGGCAGGAGTGATTCAACGGAATTTACAGGCTCAGTGTCCCCAGCTTCCTGATTATCTGCCTATATGTCCCCATCCCAAGTCTCAGGATCCCATCTCTTCCCAATCAATGTCCTTACTTTAACTTCAGACACCTCTCAAGGTTTGCAATTGAGCTGATGTTGTAGTTCAGCCACTCTTATGATAACATTCTGGGTTTGGTTTTCAGCAATTTTGGCTTTTACTACAAGATATAAGGCTTTCTTTCAAAGCACAAATGGAACCCTTGAGGTCATGTATGCGGCACTTGAGCCTTGACTCTGAAGCCCTGAGCGCATCTCTTTCCTTCATCAGTTTGTCTAGCAAGAGTAGGACAAACCAACCAGCTTCCTTATACTTCTCATTCTGACAAAGCTGTAGAAAGATATCACACGTGTTCACCCTGAGCCTCACCTTTCACCAATACCTGATCTACCCGTGGTGATATTTTGTGTATTTGTATTGCCACCTCACTCCATGGACTAGCAGTGATCTCTTTACTGCTGGAAGCAGAGTCATCAATGTCTTGATGACTTGAGAACCAGTTTAGAAAACTCATCCTTAAAATTTTGTTTCTCTAGAACCACTCCTGCTACCCAATGTCTTAGGCTGGGTTCTCTAGAGAAGCAAAACCAGTAAAGCGTATAAATACATATATAGAGAGAGATTATATCAAGGAAACAGCTTATGCGATTGTAGAGACTAGATCGTCCCAAGTCCATGGATCAGGGTAGAGGCCTCTCCCAAGTCACACAGCTGCAGAAGCTGGCAAGCCCAAGATCAGAAGGTCGGAGAGCAGGGCTCCCACTTAAAGGCTTTGCAGATCGACGAATCCCAGGTTTGGCAGATAAGCTGACAGCTCAAGTCCCAAGAACAGGAGATGAGATAACAGGAAGCAGCCACAGGATCCAGAGAGAGCAAAACGCCAGAACGTCTGCTGATATACAGAAGCGGGCCACGCCCCGAGGAGACACCCTTTCATCTGATTGGCTACTTACAGTATATTCAGTCATGGGAGTGATTACATTAAAACATGGAGAATCATGGCCCAGCCAAGTTGACACGCAATCTTAACCACCACAGGAGGGTTCCCTCCCCTTCCATATTCTGAAGAATTTGTGTATTATTTCTTTAAATATTTGATAGAATTTTTTAGTGAATTCATCTGGACATGGTGATTTCTTTGTGGGAAAGTTTTTAATTGTGAATTTAAATTCTTTAACAGATAGAAAGCAATTCAAATTTTTATCTTCTGTCTAGACAAAAAAATCTACTTCTGTGTCACATACACTTGTGTAACCTGCACTCAGTTATTAAGACATAGGTCATTTCCCTTAACGTGAAATGTTCCCACTAATGAACTTTTGATAAATAACTTCCCATGAGTTGTGGGCTACATGAATTGGGCAATTATAACTAAAAATGCAAATGAAACATACTTTTTTTTTTTTTACCCATTTATGTACTAGTTTTGTTTCATTAACATTTATCAAAAGTAGAAATTTTTTCAACTTCTATTTTTATTAAATGACAGGTCTATCAAGTTCTGCATTATTGCTTACTTTGGAATTTCCCCTCAAAATATTTCACATTCCTTCAGTAGATGCCAGTTTTCAAACAAATGGACATGAAAATATTTTAGATTCCATACACTGTGGCAGACTTTTGAATGGCAGGTTGGATTTAAGCAAAAAAGGGCTTTGTCAGAATATAGGCTACTATGCAAAGTTGATTTCTTGAATGCTAACAGAATATCCTCATGCAAGTTGCAGAATGATTAAATATATAAAAAAATGCAAACTAATACCATATTTTTTGTGGGAAACTCTGTGTATGAATATTCAGAGTAAAATACCTAGAAGTAAGCCCAAACTGATAATAGTAGTTACACCAGGTAGTGTGCATGAGGATATGGGGATTGGGCTGATGGTTAGATAAGATTTATCCGTATCTGTAATGTTTTATGTAATTAGTTAACTATGTAATTATCTGTAAGAAGGGCCTTTACAGATTTATTTATGATTGGAGGGGAAATGCTTCTAGTTTTTTATTTTCATTTCGTTTTATTTTTTTAGCAATTATTATAAAATTTTTGAAAACCAACTTGTAAAATCTATATAGTGAGTGCTCTAAATCTGGTTTTTCAAATTATAGTGCAAGAAAGTATTACAAATGAAGTAAACATGTCATTCAGAATTAAAAGTTGAATATTACTCTGGCTGCCACAAAACTTTAGGAAGTAAAATATTGAATAATATGAAAAGTTTTACAATATATTCACTGAAATAGGCAGAATATAAGACACACCTATACTGTCTATTTTAAGATATGTTTCTTTAGAAAGAAATACACAAAATTGTTAATAGTGGTTATTCTCTTTGAGTCAATGAACAGTGGTTATTTGAGCTGTCTTGTTTTAGGAACTTTTTCATGTTTTTCTAGGTTTTTTTGTTTTTTCATGGGCACAAATTGCTTTTAAAGTCAAGGGAAGAAAATGTCTTCAATCCCAATTAAATAAAGGAAGAAAGGAAAAGAGGGAGGACAGGGCAGAGAAGAAAAGGGAAGGAATTAAATTCTTAGCATTTACTAAGATGCTATAGGAGGTTCTAGTGGGTCTTTTATTTTTTACTGCAGCTTTATTGACGTATAATTCACAGATCGTGTAATTTACCCACTTAAAGTGTATGATGGCTTTTAGTATATTCACAGATATGTGCCACCGTTACCACAGTCAATTTTAGAACATTTTCATTGCCTCAAAAAGAAACCCTGTAATCTATAGCTATCACTTTCTTATCGCCCCATCACCAGCAGCCCTAAGCAACTACTAATAAACTTTCTTTCTCTGTAGATTTCGCTGTTCTGGACTTTCATATGAATTCAGTTAGATACTAGGTGGTCTTTTGTGACTGGCTTCTTTCACTCAGCATAATGTTTTCAGGGTTTACCCATGTTGTAGCATGTATCATTACTTCATTCCTTCTTATGGCCAAATAGTATTCCATCGTATGAATATACTACATTTTGTTTATCAATTTTGTATTGATAGTCATTTGGTTTTTTCATCTTTTGGCCATTATGAATAATGCTACTATAAACATTCACGTACAGGTTTCTGTGTGGACACCTGTTTTCATTTCTCTTGGTATATAGCCAGCAGAAGAATGACTGGATCATATGGTAACTTTGTGTTTAATATGCTGAGGAACTCCCAGACTTAACTTTCCAAAGCAGCTGCACTGTTTTACATTCCCCCCAGCTGTGTATGAGGGTTCTGATTCCTCCACATTCTTGCCAACACTTATTATCTGATTTTTTTATTCTAGCCATCCAGTTGGGAGTGGAGTGGTAGCTCATTGTGATTTTGATTTACATTTTGCTGTTGACTAGTGATGTTGAGCATCTTTTTATGTTTTTGTTGCCTATTTATATACCATCCTTGGAGAAATGTCTGTTCATATCCTTTGCCGGCTTTTTAATTGGGTTATCTTTTTATTATCGAGTTGCAAGTGTTCTTCAAACATTCTAGATACAAGTCCCTCATGAAGTATATAATTTGCAAATATTTTTTCCTATTCTGTGGGTTGTCTTTTCAATTTATTAACTGTGTCATTTGAAGCACAAAAGTTTCTAATTTTGATGAAGTCCAATTATCTGTTTTTTTCTTTTATTGATTTTTGTTGTCCCAGCACCAAATGTTGAAAAGAGTATTATTTCCCCATTGAATAGTTTTGGCACCCTTGTTGAAAATCAGTTGACCATAGATATATGGGTTTATTTCTGGACTACTAATTCTAGTCCACTGATACATATGTTTATCCTCATGCCAATATCACACTGTCTTGATTATTACCATTGCTTCGTAGTAAGTTTTGAAATCAGGAAGTGTGAGCCCTCCTACTTTATTCTTCTTTTTCAGGATTGTTTTAGCTGTTCTGGGTGTCTTATAATTCCTTGTGAATTTTAAAATTAGTTTGTCAGTTTTTACAAAGAAGCCACCTGGAATCCTGATAGGGATTACTTTGAATCTGTATATCGATTTCAGGAGTATTACTGTCTTAACAATGTTCAGTCTTGCAATCCATGAACATAGGTTTTTAAACAATTCATGTAAATCTTCTTTAATTTCTTTCAACAGTGTTTTTATAGTTTTCAGAGTGTAAGTTTTGTACTTCTTTTGTTAAAATTATCCCTAAACATTTCATTCTTACTGATGCTATTGTGGAGTTGTTTTCTAAAATTTTGTTTTTGGATTGTTCATTGCAAATGTATAGAAATACAGTTGATTTTTGTACATTCATCTTTTATCCTGCAACCTTGCTGAATTCATTTATTATAATTTTTTTTGGTGAGTTTCTTAAGATTTTCTGTATACAGGATGATTTTCATGTCATCTATGAATAAAGATAGTTTTACTTTTCTGTTATGGATTGAATTGTGTCTCCCAAATATCTGTGTCAACTTGGCTAGGCCATGATTCCCAGTATTGTGTGTTTGTCTACCATTTTGTGATCTGATGTAATTATCTGTGTTGTAAATCCTAACCTCTATGATGTTAGCAGGATTAGAGGCAGTTATGTTAATCACACAGGACTAAGTCTACAGGATTAGGTTGTATCGTGAGTCAGTCTCTTTTGAGATATAAAAGAGAGAAGTGAGCAGAGAGGAGAGGGACCTCATACCACTAAGCAAGAGGTGCCAGGAGTGGAGCTCATCCTTTGGACCCAGGGTCCCTGCACTGAGAAGCTCCTAGACCAGGGGAACATTGATGACAAGGACCTTCCCCCAGAGCCAACAGAGAGAGAAAGCCTTCCTCTGGAGCTGGCACCCTGAATTTGTACTTGTAGCCTCCTAGACTATGAGAATAAATTTCTGTTTGTTAAAGCCATCCACTTGTGGTATTTCTGTTATAATAGCACTAGATAACTAAGACACTTTCCAGTCTGGATGCCTGTTATTTCTTATTTTTGCCTAAATTGCTTGGGAAGAACCTCCAGTACAGTGTTGAATAGAAGTGGCAAGAGCAGACATCCTTGCCTTGTTCCTAATCTTCAGGAGAGAGCATCTAGTCTTTCACCATTAAGCATGATGTTAACTGTGGGCTTTTCATACATGCCCTTTTCAGGCTGTGGAAGTTCCCTCCTATTCTAGTTTTTTGAGTGTTTTTATCATGAAAGTGTTGGATTTTTTCAAATTCCTTTTCTGCGTCTGTTGAGATGATCATGTGATTTTTAGTTTTTATTCTAGTGATATGATGTATTATATTGCTTTTCAGAAGTTAAGCCAACCTGGCATTCCTGGAAAAAAATCCCACCTGGTCACCATTAAGGATTTAATTGTGTCTGCCCCCCCCCCCCGATATGCTGAAGTCCTAGCCCCTAATACCTGTAAATGTGACCTTGTTTGGAAATCACATCTGTGAGGATGTTACCAGTTAACATGAGGACATACAGGAGTAGGATGGGTCCTAGTCCAGTCTGAGTGCTGTAATTATAATAGAGGAAAACGGACACAGAGAGACACACAGAGGAAAGACGGCCATGTGAAGATGCATTTACAAGTCAAGGAATGCCAAGGATTGCTAGGAGAGAGTCATGGAACAGTTCCTCTGTCAGAGCCCTCAGAAGGAACTAACATGGTCAGTACTCTGATTTGGACTTCTAGCCTCCAGAACTGGGAGACAATAAATGGTTTAAAGCCAATCAGTTGTGGTATTTTGTTACAGCAGCTCTAGGAAACTAAGACAGTCATTGTATGTGGTTCTTTTTACATGTTACTGTATTCCGCTTGCTAATATTGTGTTGACGATTTTCGTATTCATGTTCCTAGGAAAATATGGTCTGTAGTTTTCTTTTCTTGTGACAGCTTTGCTGGTTTTGGTATCAGCATAATATTGCCCGATGGAATGTGTTCCTTCCTCTTCTATTGTTCAGAAGAGTTTGTAAAGAAGTTGTATTAATTATTCTTTGAATGTTTGCTAGGATTCAGTGGTAAAGCCATCTGGGCCTGGGCTTTTTCTTGTGGTTTGTTTTTTGATTATTGATTCAGTCTCTTCATGTGTTATGGGTCTATTTAGATTATCTGTTTCTTCTGGAGTCAGTTTCAGTAGTTTATGTCTTTCTAGGAATTTGCCCATTTCCATCTAGGTTATTGGATTTTTTTGGTATACAAATGTTCATAGTAATGCCCCTTGTTTTATTTCTGATTCTGGTAATTTAAGTCAGCTTTGGCTTCACTGATTTTTTCTATTGTTTTTTCACTGTCTATTTCATTAATTTCCATTCTAATCTTTATTCCTTACTTCCTGTCCTTGCTTTAGGTTTAGTTTGGTTTCACTAGTGTCTTGAGGTGTGAATGGTTAGATTATTGATTTGAGATCTTTTTTTCTTAATATAGGCATTTACTGCTATACATTTCCCTCTAAGAACTGTTCTACCTGTACCTCATAAGTTTGGGTATGTTGTGTCCTCGTTTTCATTTCTCTCAAAGTGTTTTCTGATTTTCTTTTTGAATGATCACTGGTCATTTAGGAGTGTGTTGTTTAATTTCCATATATTTGTGAGTTTCCCAAATTCTTTCTTGTCTCTAATTTCTAATTTTCTCCCATTGTGGTTGGAGATTCTTAGGCTGGGTTCTGTAGAGAAGCAAAACCAGTAAAACGTATAAATATACATAGAGATTTGTATGAAGGAAATGGCTCACTCAGTTGTAGAGGCTGGAGCATCCCAAGTCCGTGGGTCAGGCTGGAGGCTTCCCCTGATTCACGTAGCCACAGGGGCTGGCGAACCCAAGATCGGCAGGTCACACAGCAGACCTCTTGCTCACAGGCTGCAAAGGTTGATGACTCTCAAGACCAGCAGGCAAGATGGCAGGTAAGCTGCTAGCTCAAGTCCCAAGAACTGGAGGTCAGACGAACAGGAGCCAGCTACAGGATCCAGAGTGAGCAAAAGCCCAGGAGCCTTGCCAGAAAGTCCACCTATATTGGATACAGGCCACACCCCCAAGGAAACTCCCTTTCCACTGATTGACTGCTCACAGCAGATCCCATCATAGAGGTGATCACATTATATAACATCTCATCATGAAAGTGATCACATCATATTACAGCTGCCAGACTACATCATAACTGCCAAACTACTGAGAATCATGGCCCAGCCAAGTTGTCACATTGCCTTAATGGTCAGAATCCACCCCGTATCAACTTGACACCTGTACACATCTCCTTAAATCATACATAATCTCTGAATAAAGACAATTATAAAGTCATACTTGCATCAGACATGAACAATAAACACATATACAACTGAATTTGCACTAGCCCTGTTTAAATCTTATATTTAAATGTGAAGAAAACAAACATATTTACATATTTGATGCACACATACAAGGCAGTCATACTCATAACAATTACAGTTCTCATTTCTGCAACTGGTCACATGGTTGTAACTGGTATTTAGAACTAGTTTCTTCCACCATCCATTCTGTGTTCCCTTTGCTCTCAGCAAGCACCTCAGCTGGTTGTGGTTCT
The DNA here is from genome assembly GCF_000243295.1 of Trichechus manatus latirostris. Taxonomy (NCBI): domain Eukaryota; kingdom Metazoa; phylum Chordata; class Mammalia; order Sirenia; family Trichechidae; genus Trichechus; species Trichechus manatus. The sequence continues at coordinate 2,004,787 of NW_004444206.1, forward strand.
TTGCCTGGTGGGGTGACCAGCACCTTCATTCCTGAAGGGTCTGGGTCATTAGTAGTCCTGTCGGAATTGGGTTGCTGTAGTTTTCCATTGACTTTAATTACAGGACATTGTAGTACTTAGAGATGCCCTAAGGGATCTTCTGCATTCCAGACATACTCTTGTTTACCTCCATTATGTAATGTCAATCTGATTTCCTCTTGGTAATCAGGATCAGTCACACCAGCCAGTATGGTAACTGCCTTCTTTGCCTGTTGTTCCAGAGGCGTGAAGAGCCCAAAGTAGCCAGGTGGCATTCTTAGCTTCCAGTTCAGTGGAATCAATGATATGTCTCCAGGTGGGAGCATTCTTCCCCTTGGAACTAAGACCTCCAGACTCGAAGAGCATAAGGTTACCGGGACAGGAAGCAAAAATTTTGCAAGTGGGTCACTAGATCCATGAATCCTGGCTATGGGAGAAACTGCACCATTATCCCACAGCCTTAGTTGCCATTCCCACACATATTCCCCAGATTTCTGTTTGTACATATTAGAAAATTCAAGAGTTCTTTTGGAGTGTAGCATGCCTCCTCCTGGGTCACATTTTATACTTCACTTTTGGGGCTTGCTGGGACTTAAGTCTGTTCATAGGTCTAGAAGCCAAAATGAGTGGTGAGGATGTGTTTTGAAACATTCAGCGTTGTCTTTTAATGCATCTGCCTCAGGCAATGACTCAGAGGAAGGCTCCTTAGACACAGCTGGGTTGATCTCATCAGATGGGGTGGAGAGGCTAATGGTTTTATGGGGAGGGTGCTTAGCAGACAAACATGGAGTAATCTCCGCAGATGGGAGTGAGAGGGCTGGTTCTTTTGGCAGGAGTGATTCAGTGCAATTTAGGGGCTCATTGTCCCCAGCTTCCAAATTGTGGCCATTCCAAATTTCAGGATCCCATTTCTTCCCAAGCAATGCCCTCACTTTAACTTCAGACACCACTCAAGATTGGAAATTCAGTTGCCGTAATTCAGCCACTCTTATGATAAGACTCTGGGTTTGGTTTTCGGCAGTATCAGCTCTGTTACTACAAGAAATAAGGCTTTCTTTCAAGGCAGAAGCAGAAACTTTGAGGTCATTTATGTGGCACTTGAGCTTTAACTCTGAAGCCCTGAGCTCATCTCTCTGTCACCAGTTTGTCTAGTGAAAGTAGGACCAACCAACCAGCTTCCTTATACTTCTCATTATGACAAAATTATAGAAAGGTATCAAACATGCTGTCACCCAGAGCCTCACCTTTCACCAATACCTGATTTGTCGGTGGTGATATTTTGGATATTTTTCTTGCCATCTCATGCCATGGATTAGCAGTGCCCTCTTTACTACTGGAAGCAGAGTCATCAACATCTTTAAGACTAATTAGGCTTGAGAACCAATTTAGAAAAGTCATCCTTACAATTCTGTTTCTCTGGAACCACTCTCGGTACCAAGTGTCTTAGACTGTATTCTCTAACGAAGCAAAACCAGTAAAGTACATATATATATATATCAAGGAAATGGCTCATGTGGTTGTAGAGGCTGGAATGCCCCACGTCTGTTGGTCAGGCTGGACAGGCTTCTCCTGATTCACGTAGCCACAGGGGCTGGTGAACCCAAGATTGGCAGGTCACACAGCAGGCCTCTTGCTCACAGCTGCAAAGGTTGCCAGATCCTAAGATCAGCAGGCAAGATGGCAGGTAAGCTACCTCAGGTCCCAAGAACTGAAGGTCAGATGAACAGGAGCCAGCTGCAGGATCCAGGGTAAGCAGGTACCCAGGAGACTTGCCAGAAAGTCCACTTATATCGGATACAGACCACACCTGCAAGGAAACTCCCTTTCAACTGATTGACTACTCACAGAAAATCCCATCATAGAGGTGATCACATTTTATCAAATCTCATCATGGAAGTGATCATCACATCATCATACAACTGCCAAACTGTCAGACTACTGAGAATCATGGCCCAGGCAAGTTGACACACAACCTTAATGATCACAGAGACCATACTTCATATTTTTTTATTCTTTTAAATTTATTGAGGTTTTCTTTATGACCTACCATGTGGTCTATCCTAGAGAATGTTCATTGTGCCCTTGAGAAGAATGTATATTCTTTTCTTGTTGGGTGGGATGTTCTAAAGATGTCTGTTACGTCTACTTGTTTTATAGTGTCATTCAGGTCCTCTGTTTCCTTTGATCTTCCATCTAGTATTTCTAGCCATTATTGAAAATGGGGTATTGAAATGTCCAATTATGATTGTTTAATGGTATCTTTCTCCCTTCATTTCTGTGTGTGTGTATTAATTTTTACCTTTATGTATTTTTTTAATTTGAACATTTTATTTTGGTTTAGGTGAAAATTCAGAGAGCAAATTAGTTCCCCAATCAATAATTCATACACAGCTTGTTCTGTGACACTGGTTGCAAACCCCTGAATGTGTCAGCACTCTCCTCCCTTCCTCCCTGGTTCTCTGTGTCCATTCTCCCAATTTTCCTGCCCCTACCTTCCTTCTGGACTTTGCTTTTGGGCAAATGCTGCCCTGTAGGTCTCGTACAGTTTTTTTTTTGTTTTTAGGTGTACATTCCTCACTGGTGTTACTGTTTACTTTATAGGTCTGTCTGTTGTATGGCTATAATGTGATCTTCAGGAGTGATTTCAGTACCAAGTTTGAAGGGTGTCTAAGGACCATAGTCTTGGGGGTTCCACCAGTCTCTATCAGACCAGTAAGTCTGGTCTTATTTATGAGTTTGAATTTTGTTCTACATATTCCCTCTCACTCTATCCATGACCTGTTATTGTTAGAGCGGTTGGTAGTGGTAGCTGGGTACCATCTAGTTCTTCTGGTCTTAGGCTAGTGGAGGCCATGGTTCATGTGGTCCTTTAGTCCTTTGGACTGATTGTTTCCTTGAATCTTTGGTTTTCTTCACTCTTCTTTGCTCCAGATTGGAAGAGACCAACTGTTGTATCTTAGATGGTCACTTGCAAGGTTTTAAGACCCTAGTCGCTTCTTACCAAGGTAGGATGTATATGGATTATGACATGCCAGTTGACCTAGATGTCCCCCTAGATGATCCCTAGCCCTCAAGCCCAGTATCTCAGTCCCAAAAGGTGTATGGTTGTGGCTAAGAAGTTTTTATGACTCTGTCCTCTGTGCGTACTATTGCAAACGGGGGTTTATTTGCAGTACGTGCACATATATATGTATGTGAGTATATTTCCATATGCCCTCCTACCCTGTTCAGCTTACATGTCTACCTATGTATCCTCTCATACATTATTATTACTGTTGTTGCAGGGCAGTATATGTATTAGTATTTACCGTTGTTGCCTTTTACTCTTGCATACCTTTCAGTGTCTTCCATTACCTTAATTATGTTGTGCTGACTTCCCCCATATGGTGTATTGTCTCTCCCTTCACCAAAGTTAGTATATGTCTAGTGGTTTTCCCTCTCCTTCTCCCATCCCTGGTAACCATCAAAGAATGTTTCTGTCTGTGTGAAAACCTTTCTTGACTTTTTATAATAGTGGTCTCATATAATATTTGTCCTTTTGTGATTGACTTACTTCAGTCAGCATGATGTCCTCCAGGTTCATCCATGCTGTGAGATGTTTTGCAGATTCGTCATAGTCCTTTAACGTTGCATAATATTCCACTGTGTGTGTGTACCACAGTTTATCCATTCATCTGGTGAGAGACACATAGGCTGTTTCCATATTTTGGCTATTGTGAATAATGCTGCAGTGAACATGGGTGTGTGTATATGTATCTATTTGTGTCGCAGTTCTTATTTCTCTAGGATATATACCTACGAGTGGGATTGTTGGATCATATGGTATTTCTATTTCCAGCTTTTTGAGAAGACGCTGTATTATTTTCCACAGTGGCTGTACCATTTTATTTCCCCACCAGCAGTGTATGAGGGTTCCAATCACCCCCACAGCTGCTCCAGTATTTGTTGTTTTCTGTTTTTTTGATCAGTGCCATTATTACCCATGTGAGATGGTATCTCATTGTAGTTTTGACTTGCATCTCTCTAATGATCACAAGTATCTCTTCATGTATTTGTTGGATGCCTGGATGTCTTCTTTGGTGAAATGGCAGCTCATGTCATTTGACCATTTTTTAGTTGTGTTGTTTGTCTTTTTGTTGTTCAGTTGTTGGAGTTCTCTATAAATTTTAGAGATTAGACCCTTGTCAGATACATCATAGCCAAAAAATTTTTCCCAGTCTGTGAGTTCTCTTTTTAGTCTTTTGGAAAGGTCTTTTGATGAGAGAAGTATTTGATTTTCAGGAGAGTCTAATCATGTAGTTTATCTTCTTCTGTTTGTGCTTTTTAAGTTATGTTTGATAGTCTGTTTATGCTGTAAATTAGGGCTCTTAGGTTTGCCCTAATTTTTCTTCTATGATCGTTAAGGTTTTATGTTTTACATTTAGGTCTTTGATCCATCTTGAGTTCGTTTTTATGTATGGTGGGAGGTATAGATCCTGTTTCATTTTTCTGCAAATGGATATCTAGTCTTGCCAGCACCATTTGTTAAAGATTCTTCCCCCTTTAATTGATTTTGACCCTTTGTCAAAGGTTAACTCTTTATAGGTAGATGGATTTATTTCTGTGTTCTCAATTCTGTTCCACTGGTCTGTGTGTCTGTAGTTGTCCCAGTACCAGGCTTTTTTGATTACTATGGCTGTATAGTAGGTTCTGAGATCAGGGAGTATGAGGCCTCCTACTTTGTTCTTCTTCAATGCTTTACTTATCTGGGGCCTCTTTCCTTTCTATATCAAGTTGGTGATTAATTTTTCCATCTTGTTAAAGAATGTTGTTGGAATTTGAATTGGGATTGAATTATAGCTGTAGATCACTTTGGTTAGTATAGTCATTTTCACAATATTAAGTGTTCCTGTCCGTGAACATGGTATGTTTTTCCATTTATGCAGGTCTCTTTTGATTTCTTGCAGTAGCGTTTCGTGGTTTTCTTTGTATAAGTCTTTTACATCCCTAGTTAGGTTTATTTCCAAGGATTTTATCTTTTGGGGGCTACTGTAAATGATATTGTTTACCTGATTTCGTTTTTGAAGTTCTCTTGGTTTGCGTAGAGGAATCTGATTTTTGTATGTTAATCTTGTACCCTACCACTTTGCTAAATTCTTCTGTTAGTTCCAGTAGCTTTATTGCGGAGTCTCTGGGATTTTCTATGTGTAGGATCATGTCATCTGAAAATAGGGATGGTTTTACTTCTTCCTTACAATTTGGATGCCTTTTATTTCCCTATCTTGTCTTATTGCTCTAGCTAGGACTTCCAGTACAATATTGAATAAAAGTGGTGAAAAAGGGTATCTTTGTTTAGTTCCCGTTTTCAAGGAGAATGCTTCCTGTCTCTCTCCATTGAGAATAATATTGGCCGTTGGTTTTGTATATATGTCTTTGATTATGTTTTAGGAATTTCTGTTCCTATTTTACTGACAGTTTTTATCAAGAATGGGTGTTGGACTTTATCAGATACTTTTCTGCATTGATGGAGATGATCATGTGATTCTTTTGTTTTATTTATGTAGTAAATGACATTGAGCTTCTAATGTTGAATCATCCTTTCATACCTGGTATGAATCCCACTTGGTCATGATGTATTATTTTTTTGATATGCTGTTAAGTTCTGTTGGCTAAGATTTTGTTGAGGATTTCTGTGTGTATATTCATGAGGGATTGTTGTTGCTGTTGTTAGGTGCCGTCGAGTCAGTTCCAACTCTTAATGACCCTATGTACAACAGAACGAATACTGCCCAGTCCTGCACCATCGTCATCATCATTGTTATGCTTGAGCCCATTGTTGCAGCCACCGTGTCAATCCATTTCGTTGAGGGTCTTCCTCTTTTTTGCTGGCAGTCTACTTCACCAAGCATGATGTCCTTTTCTAGGGACTGGTCCCTCTTGACAGCATGTCCAAAGTATGTGAGTCTCACCATCCTTGCTTCTAAAGGCATTCTGGCTGTACTTCTCCCAAGACAGATTTGTTCCTTCTTTTGACAGTCCATGGTGTATTCAATATTCTTCACCAACACTGTATTTTGAAGTCATCAACTGTTGTTTGATCTTCCTTATTCATTGTCCAGCTTTCACATGCATATGAAGTGATTGAAAATATCATGGCTTGGGTCAGGTGCACCTTAGTCCCAAAAGTGACATCTTTGCTTTTTAACACTTTAAAAGAGGTCTTTTGCAGCAGATTTGCCCAGTGCAGTGCGTTGTTTGATTTCTTGACTGCTGCTTCCATGGGTTTTGATTGTAGATCCAGGTAAAATGAGATCCTTGACAACTTCAGTCTTTTCTCTGTGTATCATGATGTTGCTTATTGGTCCAGTTGTGAGGATTTTTGTTTTCTTTATGTTGAGGTGTAAGCCATATTGAAGGCTGTAGTCTTTGATCTTCATCAGTAAGTGCTTCAAGTCCTCTTCACTTTTAGCAAGCAAAGTTGTGTCATCTGCATAACGCAGGTTGTTAATGAGTCTTCCTCTAATCCTGATGCCCCATTCTTCTTCATATATTCCATGAGGGACAATGGTCTGTAATTTTCTTTTTTAGTAGTGCTTTTGCCTGGTGTTGGTATCAGGTTTATGCTGGCTTTGTAGAATGAATTTGGTAGTATTCTGTCCTTTTCTATGTTCTGGTACAGTTTGAGTAGGATTGTTGTAAACTCTTCTCTGAATGTTTGGTAGAATTCTCCAGTGAAGCTGCCTGGGCCAGGTGTTTTTTTGTTGTTGTTGGGATTTTTGTTATATGATCTCTTCAATTTCTTCTTTTGTTATGGGTCTGTGTAAATTTTCTACTTCAGTTTGTGTTAGTTTAGGTAGTGTCATGGATTAAATTGTGTTCCCCCAAAATGTGTCTCAATTTGGCTAGACCATGATTCCCAGTATTGTGTAGTCGTCCTCTGTTTTGTAATCTGATGTAATTTCCTATGTGTTGTAAATCCTAACCTCTGTGATGTTAATGAGGCAGGATTAGACTCAGTTATGTTATTGAGGCAGGACACAATCTACAGGATTAGGTTGAATCTTTAATCTATCTGTTTTGAGATAAAAGAGAGAAGCGAGCAGAGAGGAGGAGGACCTCATTACCACCAAGCAAGAAGAGCCAGGAGTGGAGCTCGTTCTTTGGATTCAGGGTCCCCGTACTGAGAAGCTCCTAGACCAGGGAAAGATTCATGACAAGGACCTTTCCCCAAAGCTGACAGAGAGAAAGCCTTCTCCTGGAGCTCTGAATTTGGACTTCTAGCCTCCTAAACTGTGAGAGAATAAATTTCTGTTTGTTAAAGCCATCCACTTGTGGCATTTCTGTTATAGCAGCACTAGATAATGAAGACAAGTAGGTAATGTGATTTTAGAAATTTTTCTATTTCTTCTAGGTTTTCAAATTTGTTGGAATAGTTTTTCATACTATTATGATCCTTTTTATCTCAGTTTGTTCTGTTATAATGTCACCTGTCTCATTGGTTATATTGGTCGTTTGCATCTTCTCATTCTTTTCCTTTGTCAGTTTGGCCAATGGTTTGTCTATTTTATTGATCCTCTCAAAGAACCAACTTCTAGTCTTGTTGATTGTGTTGTTTTTCTGTTTCATTTATTTCCGCTCTAATATTGGTTATTTCCTTTTTCTGGTGAATTTTGGCTTCTTTTCTACTCTTTCTATTTGTTCGAGTTGTAGAGTTAAGCTGTTCATTTTGGCTTGCTCTTCTTTTTTGATTTGTATATTTATTGCTGTGAATTCTCTTCTGAGCACTGCTTTTGCTGTGTTCCACAGGTTTTAGTATGTTGTGTTTTCATTTTCATTTGATTCTAGGAATTTTTTAATTTCATTTTTTTTTTTCTATTACCCAGTGGTTTTTAAGCAAGGTGTTATTCAGTTTCCATATATTCAGTCTTTTTCCCTGTTCTTCCTCTTATTGATTTCTGGTTTTATAGCGTTGTGATCAGAGAAGGTGCTATGTATTATTTCTGTGTTTTTGAACTTATTGAGGCTTGATTTGTGGCCTAAAATATGGTCTGTTCTGGAGAATGATCCATGGACATTGGAGAAGAATGTATACTGTGCTGCTGTTGGTGTAATGTTCTGTATATGTCTATCAAGTCAAGTTGATTGTATTATTTAGATCTCCTGTATCTTTCTGTTTATTCTGTCCTTCATCAAAAGTGGTGTGTTAAAGTCTCCTATTATTGTGGAACTGTCAATTTCTCTTTTCAGTGCTGTTAGAGTTTGTATGTATTTTGGATCTCTGTTACATGGTGCATAAATATTTATGGTTGTGTCTTCATAGTGGATTGTTCCTTTAATCATTATATGATGCCCCTAGTTGTCTCTTATGATGGATTTTGACTTAAACTCTGTTTTATCAGAGATTAATATTGCCACTCTTACTCTTTTTTGGTTACTGTTTGTATGATATATTTTTTTCCATCCTTTGATTTTTAGCCTATATATGTCTTCATGTCTAAGGTGTGTCTCTTAGTCAGCATATTGATGGGTCATGTTTTTTATCCTACCACTTTCTGTCTCTTAACTGGTGCATTTAAACCATTTACATTCATTGTGATTCTCAATAGGTATGAATTTACTGTTGTAATTTTTGTATGCTTTTTGTTGTGGTGTTGACATTTTCTTTGTTCCTCTATTGTTTATGGATTTTCTTTTTGTGTCCTTTGTTATTGATTTTGTGTTTACTGAGTCTTTTTTGTTTTCTTCATTTTGATGAGTAGGTTTATTAACTTTCTTTGACATTTACCTTTATCTTCCTAAGTTTAAAACAGTCTGTTATTTCTTGATACCACCACAGCTTCCTCTCAATAGGTAAGTTCTGCGTCAACACCATTTATTCCCCCTTTTTACTTTGAAGTTATGGTCACTTACAGATTGACATCTCTGGTTCCCTGTTTTCACTTCTGTAGCTTTATTTTATTTTTGAGATTTCTCTGTATTGACATCTTAGTGATGACATTGTGTTGCTTACTCTCATGTCATTGTCAGATATCGTTGGTTCTGTATCCAAAGGGCTCTCCTTAGTATTTCTTGTAAGGATGGTCTGGTTTTTACAAATACCTTTAATTTCAATTTGTCTGAGAATGACCTAATTTCACCACCATATATGAGAGACAGTTTTGCTGATCCTTGTTTGGCAATTCTGTTCTTTGAGGTTTTTATATATATCATCCCATTGCCTTCTTGCCTGCATGGTTTCTGCTGAGCAGTCAGAGCTTAGTCTTATTGGAGTGCCTTTGTAGGTGATGTTTCATTTTTCCCAAGCCACTCTCAGAATTCTCTCTTTATGGACTTGGAGAGTTTGATTATGGTATGTCTTGGTGATTTTCTTTTTGAGTCTGTCCTGTATGGGGTTTGTTGAGCTTCTTGGATGGAAATCTACTTGTCTTTCATGATACTGGGGAAGTTTTCTTCCAGCAGATCTTCAGAAATTCTCTCTGTGCCTTTCTTTTCTTTTTTGGTCTACTCTTTATTTCGGATTCCCATCACATGTAAATCATTCCATTTATGGTGTCCCACATAACCCTTAGGCTTTCTTTTTCTTCTTTATTTAGTTCTTTTTTCTGATTGTTCCTCAAAGAAATTGGAATCAAGAGATTTGTCCTCTGTTTTGCTAATTCTTTCTTCCATTGTTTCAGTTCTACTTCTATGCCCTTTGATTGAGTTTTCTATTTCTGATATTTTATTGTTAATCTTCTGGATTTCTAGTTGCTGTTTTTGTATGATTTCTAATTGTCCATTTAATTTGTGATTTTGTTCTTGTATTGTTTTCATGAATTCTCACAGTGTTTTGTCTGTTCTTTCCTTGGTTTTGTCTGTGTTTTCCTTGATCTCTTTGAGGACCCTATATATAAGCCTTTTGAAGTCCTTATTAGGTGTCCCCATTACTGTCTCTTCCTCAGGAAGGTTTTTCTGCACCTTTATTTTGGTCACTTGGTTGAGATATCTTCTCGTTTCTTTATATGATTTGATATTGTCTGCTGTTTTTCAGGTATTAAAATGTTATTTATTTATGATTTTGTTTTATTTTTATATATCAGTGTAGGCGAGTTGGGCATATTTCAGTTATTGCTCGTCTGGTGGCATGGGGGCATTCTCTGCCTGCCCCCAGTTGGACAGGGTAGCAGTGGGCAGGGTGAGCCTTTGTCGCTTTTCACTGTATGTGTGAGACGGCTGAGGATGTGTTGGGTAGGCACTACCCTGCAGTACAGAAATGCTCACAGGCGCTTGCTGGGTGGGCAGACAGCAGGAAAGGAGCAGGGCAGATGGCTTGGAGGTGCTGGACAGGATGGGTGGCTGGGGGCACAGCAGCATTCCCTCTGGTAGAGGATGGGTGGGGCTGGTAGCCGTGGGCCTTTCAGATGTTCTCTCCAGTGAGGGAGGGGCAGGGTGGATTGCTGGCAGTTATGCAGGCTCTGTCTCTGATGGGGGAGGGTGGGGAAGTTGGCCAGGGGTTGCGCCAGCACTCTCTCCACTGGGAGGGGAGGGGAGGTGGCCAGGTGTCACGCAGACTGTCTCTCCATTGGGGGTGGTTGGGGCTGTTGGCTGGGAATGCAGGAGACAAAAGGAAAACAAAAGAAGGGGGCTCGTCTGTTGCTCCATGTTTGCCACCTGCCCTACTGGTCAGGTACTGCCACTAGAGAGTCGTCCTCTCTCTGGGTCCTGATTCTCCCTGCTGTTTGTATGGCGGGATCCCTGAAGCTCTCGTCCTCCTTCCTGTACTTTTCCTCCTTAGTTCCAGTTCATGTCCTGGTCACCTTGTTTCACTTGAGTGCGCCTATCCAGTTTCTCTGTCTCTTATTGGGAGTTCCATGCTGTTGTCTTCCTATTCTCGTCACCCAGGGTTGCTGCTGGTTTTGTCTCGAAATAGCCCCACTGCAGTGGATTGGCAGACAGGGCACCTCCGCTCCATATCTCTCCCCATTTGCTGCTGTCGTTCAATTTCTTTTTCCAATCGATGTTTGATGTAATTCTGATTCTTTCATTTGATGCCCGGGGTTCCAGGGTTGTCATCTGTATCTGTTACACTTTGTTTCTTGGATCTTTTCTATAGAAGGGATGGTGTGGTGTGTCTGACTAGGCTGCCGTCTTGGATCCAACAGCTCTCACTTCATTTCTGTCAGCTTTTTTTTTTTGTACTTTATTATTAGGTGCATATATGTTTTTAATTGTTATAGCTTCTTGATGGCTTGACCCTTTTGTTATTACAAAATGTCTCTATTTTTAGTAGCATTTTTTTGATTTAGTCTTTTTTGTCTGACATTAGTGTAGGCACTCCAGCTTTACTGTGGTTGCTGTTTACATTAATACCTTTTCCATCTTTTTACTTTCAGTCTCTTTGAGTCTTTGAATCTAAAGTGTGTCTCTTGTAGACAATGTATAGCTGGATAATGTTCTTTTAATCCAGTCTGACGATGTCTGTCTTTTGATTGAATTGTTTAATTAATCTATTTGTATTTAATGTTGTTATTGATATATTTGAACTTGATGTCAATTTCAAGGCTCAAAGGACTGGTTAATAAGCAGACTCTATGTAAGCAGACTGCTTGATGGAAAGTATCATTGATTTTGTCCAAATGTGGCCTTTCTTAGACCCTGTCTTACTTCTAAGACTTAATGATAAGAACAAATAATTTTAATAAGTTTAGTTTCATTAATTTTTGGGCCTTGTCGTTATTTTTAACATTCAGACTGTCTTTTCTGATACTTTCTTTACAGTTCCTAGGGTAGTGCTTCTGTATTCTAGTGCATCCCATCCTGCTTTTGCTGTGTTGTTTGACTTCTTCTTAGCACTTAAATATTCACTTGTTAGTCTAGATTCAGTGATTAAGTCTACACAGGAAGAATTTTTGTTGTGCACAATAATTGACGTCATTATTCATGGATATCCTCCTGGTTAATGGGTGATCATCTGTAACTTTGTACGACGCTTTAAGTCTGTCTGACCTTGCTGGCTACAACAGGAGTAAAACTTCTTGCCAGTTTTATCTTTCAAGTCAGTGGTACAAGATTAATCACACAGTAATGCATATATGTGTGTATACACACACACAATATTATTATGGTTGCTGACAAAAATATGTCTAATATGATCTTGCAATCTATTTCATTTATTCTAGGTATGTGTTTTTCTGCCTTGAGAATGTACAGAACTAACTACCATGGATGAACTCACTTATACTCTAGTACAGATTCAGTCTTTTTTGTTTTGTTTTGCTTTTAGTTTCTGGACTTCTTTCTCAACATTGAGAATCCAAACTGCAGACCAAAAGAAATGCTTGCACAGCTAGTAAATACAAAATGGAGAGGAAGGAGTAGATGAATTTACAGTGGAGTAATATTAGGACATGGAAACCCTGGTGGCGTAGTGGTTAAGTGCTATGGCTGCCAACCAAAAGGTCAGCAGTTCGAATCCACCAGGTGCTCCTTGGAAACTCTATGGAGCAGTTCTACTCTGTCCTGTAAGGTCACTATGAGTCAGAATCGACTCAACGGCAATATTAGGACGGAGTCCCTGGATAGTACAAATGATTTATGCGCTCGGCTGCTAACTGAAAGGTTGGGGGCTTGAGTCCATCCAGAGGCACCTTGGAAGAAAGACCTGGAGATCCTCCAAAACATCAGCCATTGAAAACCCTATGGAATGCAGTTCCACTCTGACACACACGGAGTCACCATGACTCCAGCTCGACAGCAACTGATTAATCTTGGGACCCTAATTGATGTCATTTCCTCGGTTAAACCCTGCCTATGTTTTAAGAGATTTCCACCTGGAGAAAAATCTAGCAAGTTGGAGCAGCTCCAGGTCACAGCCCAGACTCCATCCATCTCTGCTCTCGGGACCAGAGAAGCTGTCTGTGCATGTATCCTAGTTCAGGGAGGATGTTACAGAGAGTTAGGCCTGACTCTGGTCTCTCTAACCTGTACTATGAAGAAAATACCTGGCTTCTATACTGGCCCAGAGCTGTAGGCCCTCTATGAAATGACTTTGTTGCTTCTTTGTGTTTAAAATAAACACAAAATAGAAGAAAGCACTATCCCCCTCCTCCATAAGTAATTTAGTAAAGCCTCACCACCAATGTCCTTTATCACCTTTTTAAGAATCTGAATATTTGGAAGCAGTTTAATGGGATTGTGTCCTGACTTAGAGTTCTTCTTACTTCTTAGGTAATAAAGACTTGGAATCTCAGAAGGTATTTTACACTTTTAGTACCTACTAGTAGAGTTTCAGTAAATATTTGTTGAGTGAACCAAACGAAGAATGAAAGATTGAGAAGTACTTCAGGATGGCTCCCCAGAGGATATTTTAAGGTGTTTTTAGAAATAATCTCTAATCCTTGTAGCTCCCCTAAGCACAAGGAAAGATAAGAACAAATTTTTTGGTTGTACCAAATGGCCATTCATTCTTCTCTAGATTTGTATTTTTTAGAAGACCAGTGTGGGAAGGAGGAAAACTAAAAGGTCACGTACTGTGTTTGCCATAAGGAATCACAGGCTGGAACTAAGGAAATTAATACATTTTGGAATAAACCCCATAAACATTACATGTGTGTTGTTATAGGAGAAATTCTGAGTTAAAAATAGGGTAAGTTTTGAAAAACATGTTCTGACCTCTGTGCAGTGTGGTCATGATGCACTAGTCTTGCCATGCTGTCAGCTCACTTTCCCCTTGTCTTGGCTGAACTGCACTTATTTCGAGAGAGAGAGAGAAAAAGCATGTGTGCATGACATCAAAGTTAAAATATGACAACCAAGCTGTCCTGAGCTGACTTTACAAAAGTGAGAAAAAAGTTGAATATACCTCATTACCTACTGGGTGGTACAAATGGTTAATGCACTTGGCTGCTAACTGAGAGGTTGGTGATTTGAGTTCACCCAAAGATGCCTCAGAAGAAAGACCTGGCAATCTCCTTCTGAAAAATCAGCCATTGCAAACCCTATGGAGCACAGTTCTACTCTGACACAAGTAAGCCCAAAAAAACCGAACCTGTTGCTATTGAGTTGATGCCAACTCATAATGACCCTATAGGACAGAGTAGAACTGCCCCATGTGGTTTCCAAGGAGTGGCTGGTGGATTTGAACTGCCGACCTTTTGATTAGCAGCCAAGCTCTTAACCACTGCACCACCAGGGCTACTCTGACACACATACGGCCACCATAACTAATAGTCGACTTGATGATACTAGTTTGTCTTTTTTAATATTGTTTTGAAAGAGGTATATTTTTTTTAAAATTTTTATTTATTGTACATTAGATGAAGATTTACAGAACAAATAGTTTCTCATTAAACAGTTAGTACACGTATTGTTTTATGACATTGGTTAACAAACCCACGACATGTCAACATTCTCCCTTCTTGACCTTGGGTTCCTTATTACCAGCTTTCCTGTCCCCTCCTGCCTTCTACTCCTTGTCCCTGCACTGTTGTGCCCCATTAGTCTCGTTTTGTTTTATGGGGCTGTCTAATCTTTGGCTGAAGGGTGAACCTTGGGAGTGACTTCATTACTGAACTAAAAGGGTGTAAGGGGGCCGTACTGTCGGGGTTTCTCCGGTCTCTGTCAGGCGTGTAAGTCTAGTCTTTTTTTGTAAGTTAGAATTTTGTTCTACATTTTTCTCCAGCTCTGTCCAGGACCCTCTGTTGTGATCCGAGTCAGAGCAGTCAGTGGTGGTAGCCAGGCACCGTCTAGTTGTACTGGACTCAGTCTGGTGGAGGCTGTGGTTTTAGGGTCAATAGGGTGGGCCGGGAATCAGTGCAGGGCAGGTTCCAGTAAGGCTGTGCAGCGCATGGTGCAGGTAGGCAGGAAGAGGGGGAGAGATTGTGAAGTCTGGAACTAAGATAGATGTGGGAGAGAAGAGAGAGAAACAGGAGCCAAAAACAAGCAAACAAAAAAGAGTGCTAAGGGAGTGATGAGAGACTGAGAAATGGAGAAAAACAAAAAGGTAAAAAGAAAAAGGGTAAAAGGAAAAACAATAAGTAAAACTTAGAAGAAAAAAACAAAAAAGGAAAGCTCCCAGTGATCCTACTAGCGTGACCATGTAGGCTGGGGAAGTGGCTCTGAGGCCTCAAAGTACAGTTGGCTAGACGGGGTGGAGGTGTCACACAGCGCCAAGTATTCAGGAGACAGAAAGAGAAGGTAAGTATAGGGAGGCAAGAAACTGAGAAATCAAGAAAGGCCAAAAGGGAAAAAGAGAAAAGAAAAAAATTTACAGCAACCAAAAAAAAAAAAAAGAGAGACAAACAAAAAAAAATGCCCCCAGGGATCGCACTGCACCCCTGCACAGGCTGAGAAAGTAGCTTCCAAGCCGCACAGTACTACCCAGCTAGAAGTGGCTCCCAAGCGGAGAAAAGAAACAAATAAAGCAAACAAAAAAATGCCCCGGGAATCCCACCAGCGTGGCAGCCTGGGCTGGGAAGCAGGTCCACAGTCGAGCAGCGTCACAGCTTTTTAGGAAAAAGCAAAGATGGCACATGGAGCCAGGTATTTGAGAGAAAGGAGGGGAGGTGGTGAGAGCTATGGAACAAACCAAAAGTAATGGAAAAAAGCTGCACCAGCAACAAACAAATGGCACTCAGGGAGCCGGCCAGTGTGGGTGGGTGGAATCCGGCGACACAGGACTGAAGCTGGTACCTGCTGGCCAAGAGACTGGCCACAAGAAGCAGAGGAGGCTTAGTGGGGGTGAAGAAGAGTTGGGGGTGGGAAAGCATATATCGCTGTTTACCAGTTGTTCTGTCTTCTGGGAGCTCCGTGAAGCTGCTTTCATATACTCCATGTACGACGTTCTCTGAAAGGAGTCCAAAACGGCGAGTCCGTGCTGCGTCAGCTAATAGGGGACCTCTGCTTGTATCTCTCCTCACTCTCTGTTCTCTGTCAGTTTCTTCTTCCATTTGGTGCTTGGCTGAGTTCTTAGGGTTTCAGGATTGACGTGTGTCTCTGACTTAGTTTTTCAGGTCTTTGCTGTGGAGGAATGACATGGTGCCATGTTGCGTGGAAATCCATTACCTTATTAATAAAAACTTAATTTTTCTTATCCCTGCTAAATAGACAATGAGTAAATATACAAGAATAATGATAAAAATGTGTGAAGTTGTAAACCTGCCCTGGGAACCCACAGGTCTCAGATGGGCTCTGTGCCAAGCTCAAGAAGCCCCTCCCCCCACCCAAAAAAAAACTAAACCTGTTGTTGAGTTGATTCCAACTCATAGCGACTCTATAGGACAGAGCACAACTGTCCCACAAATTTTCCAAGGAGCAGCTGGTGGATTCGAACTGCTGACCTTTTGGTCTGAATAACTGTAAACTGCTATTCAAATTTTGATGGTGGTATTGGTTATTTAACTGCTAGAGAACCACCAACATCCAGTCTTTCTCTGTCATTAAAAGGAATGTCATGTGTCCAGTGATTTTCCAGCTCATGTGGTCCAGTAGAGAGAAATACAGCAGAGACATAAGATCATTAGTCTGCTTCTCAGTAACCAACCCTGAGACTAGTTTTTTTTTTAAAGAGAAATAACCTTTTTCCAAATTTGAGCTAAGCTATTTATTCTACATGGATATCATCTGATATTTAGAGTAATACAGCTTATCTGTTTTCTGAAGGACATGCCAAGAACAATTTTTAAAAGTGGCTCATTGACTACATCATTAAAATAATACTGTATTGCTTACAAAAAATCTGGAACAGTTGCAAAATTCTTAAAGTTTTAAGGATGTTTGGTGTTCTCATGGGCAAAGAATTTATAATATTAATATGCCCTCAAAGCTAATTTAATTTCTTCCACAGTATGCTAACAATGGTATTTTTCAGTACTCAACAAAAATATTTAGATGGTAAGATGGGCAGAATACATTTTTAAAGGTACAATTATATTTTGAAGGTAGGAATGTAAAGCAAGATCTCTTAATTCTACTAAAGACTCTAAAGGATTAGCTATGCCTATAGAAGTAAAGTTTGTAAAGTTCAGCAGTTAACTCCAGTAACTGCAGCATAGAAACAACTTTGTAAATATTTATTGAATGCAAGGATATTTATTCCTGAAAAAGCTGCATGTGAATCAGATTTTTGTAAATTGAGTTATGCTTTTGTATACATTACATAAAAGTCTTAAAGCTTTAAGGCTGTTTGGTGTTCCGATGGGCAAAGAGTTTATGAGATAAAGTACCCTCCCCCCAATATTTAGATGATTTTTTTTAAACTCATTTTTTAAAAAAAGTTTATATTTGTGGTAAGCCCAGAATTTCATGGGTCAGAAGTGCTTCAGTAAGCACAGCGTTAAGACATTTTGCATTGCATAAGATCTGGTTTATTCTTTTGAGGTTGCTAAAGTACAAAAAGCTTCATTTTTTTTTTTTTTTGGATGATAGTTATTCACAAGATTATGAACAATTCAGGAAAAATAGATTTCTAAGGATCTTCAATTTTTTTTTCGTAAATTATTCATGTGTCAGTAATGTGATGATATAAATTTGCATATATGTGAAATTTTAGTGAAAGCACTCTAATACAAATAATAAATTATGTTAGAACTGGATCTTATCTAAGACTAGGCTCTAAGTAAGACCTAGTCTACTTTCCTGAAGCCCTATTTTGGCTCTGAATTACAGTCCTATTTTGGTCCTATTTTCTGTTTTTCCCCTGAGTTCTGGTTATTTAATTAAAGTTAGGACAAGTAAGATTTCTTGATGAATCATGACCACTAACCAGTTGAATTGACTGACTCATGGTGACCTGATGTGTGTCAGAGTAGAACTATGTTCATAAAATTTTCAGTGGTTGGTCTTTTGGATGTAGATGGCCAGGCGTTTCTTCTGAGGCACCTCTGGGTGAACTCGAACCTCCAACCTTTCAGTTAGCAGCCAAATGCATTGACCATTTATGCCATCCAGGGACTCCAGATGGCCACTAGCCACTGTCTACTTTGGGCTACAAGACATATCTTGGGAGTGAAAAAAGCATTGAGCCACACTACTTGGTAAAGTAGAGGGACAATGAAAGAGAGGAAGACCTTCAACGAGGTAGATTGACACAGTGGCTGCAGCAGTGGGCTCGAGCATAACAACGATTGCAAAGATGGCACAGGACTGAGCAGTGTTTTTTTCTGTTTTACATGGGGTCACTATTAGAACCAATTCAGCGGCACCTAACAATAACAACTGTATTTTAATGCAGATAACGCACGCCTTCTGCCTTCGTTTGCCAACTGCACCCTCCCCGTGATGTGTTTTCATTAATGTGCTATGTAATTTGTTTACAGCAACACGTGGGACAGCACTGGCGTGGCAGTGCTTGTGAGGGTGCCTCGTGGGGGAGAGTGTGGCCGGCAGACAAACACAGAGGGCATGCGTTATTTGTGTAAAAATGGTGTCTTAGTCATCTAGTGCTGCCATAACAGAAATACCGCAAGTGGATGGTTTTAACGAAGAGAAATTTATTTCCTCACAGTCAAAGTAGGCTAAAAGTCCAAATTCAGGGCATCAGCTCCAGAGGAAGCCTTTTTCTCTCTGTCAGCCTTCTTCTCTTTGGTGTTCCCCTGGACTAGGAGCTTCTCTGAGCAGGGACCCCAGTCCAAAGGACGCGCTCTGCTCCCAGCACTGCTTTCTTGATGGTATGAGGTCCCCCTATCTCACTGCTCACTTCTGTCTTTTATATCTCAAGACATTGCCTCAGGATACAATCCAATCTTGTAGACTGAGTCCTGCCTTACTAACACAACTGCCACCCATCCTCCCTCATTAACATCATAGAGGCAGGATTGCAACTTATAGGAAAACCACACAATACCGGGAATCATGGCCCGGCCAAATTGATAAACACATGTTTTGGGGGACATAATTCAATCCATGACAAATGGGGTACTTCCTGAATGGATATGGGAGATCCCATCTTCTCTGTAGTCCTACCCAAGGGCTGGACCAAGATCTGTGGGCACTCAGAGCAGCTAACCATATGGTACCATTTCAAAGTGTATTGAGTCAAGATGTGAACAAAATCAATCTTTACTAGTAAAAAAACACATAAAAAAATTCAATTATGAATCTTCTTCGGAAGCAGCATCAGTGCTTGGGAAACTGGACAAGCTGTTTGCCGCTTTTCTGCAGTTCTTCTCTTGTAGGTTTTCTATGGTGATTTCTCTTGGGAGGCATTTTTCGGTGATAGAACAATACAAAAAGTACACAAGGGTGCACAGTGAGTCTTCCACCCTTCTCCTGCAGCCATTCCCTTTCCAGAGGCAACTGATGTTGCCCATTTCTTGTGTATCCTTTCAGGGATATGCAAACATTTATCTCCAGAGGCCTCCTCCTCTAAGCTCTTTATGTTAAAGAGTTCCAAAGACAATCAGGCTAGTCATTATTAACATTATTTCTGTAAATGGCATAAATGCTTTAAATGATATATTTTAGAATTTCTTCTGGCTTCCTAACTTCCAAATGCAGTGACATGCTCATCACAAACAGTACTTAATACTTGGGAGTGTGATTTTTTTCCCCACTTGATGGTACTGCTTACTTTAGTAGGAATGTGACCAGTTTACGTTTTGAGGGTTTATTCCAATGATACTTTTGCGACTCTTATAGATAAGAGCCCAGGCACCTGTCTGTTGCCCTCCTCCTTTCTCCAGCTCTGTTCACCTCCTTGCTTCCTAATGGGAAGAGTCCAAAGAACTGGTTTCTGATTGAGCAGCCTAAAATAGCAGTGCTTGTTTTCTGAGAGTAGAGCACCTTGAAGGGGTCCCTCACTGTTGCTTTCTTGCCTACCGTGCTTGCTGACTGGCCCTGGTAAGTGCTTGGTGTTTGTTTTTCACCTGTATTTCAGAACACACTAACTAGCCTCCTGCTTGCCAGTTTTTCCGTTTCCCACTTTTTCCTTTCTCCTGAAATCTCTCATTCCTCCTCCTTTCAGTATTACTCAGATCTCACTGAGACATTAGAATCCTTCACAGGGAACACTCTCATCTTCCTGTTACCAGATCTACAAACCTACCTGTATCTGCTCCCATTCTCTCCTCTTCCCATCTGTTGTTCCCTTTCTTCTCTCTCTTTTTCTGTGTCAGTTTCTTCTTCTTACTGGTTTATTCCTCTCCATCTGTAAGATGCTCTCTAAAAACCCCCATCTTTTAAAACAAAAACAAAGCAACACTCGACTCACTCCTCGAGCTCCCACCCCTGTTCTGTCTACCCTAGTCTCTCACCTGTACTTCTATGGTAGTCTTCTAGTAGGTCTCTCCACTTTGTCTCTACTTCCGTCCCATACATTTTCAACATAAACAGCCAGTAATATCATTTAAAATTATGTCATAAAGAAGTCAAAGATGAGATAAAAAAGTTCCTAGAATCAAAGGAGAATGAAAATACAACATATCAAAACCTTTGGGGCACAGAAAAAGCAGTGCTCAGAGACCAATTCATAGCAATAAACATATGCACCAAAAGACAGGGCCAAAATCAAAACATTAACCCTACAACTCAAGCAGATAGAAAGAGAGCATCAAAAGAAGCCGATCACCAGAAGAAATGAAATAATAAAGATTAGAGTAGAAATAAATGAAACAGAGAACAGAAAAAAACAATAGAAAAAGTCAACAAGACCAGAAGTTGGTTCTTTGAAAGAATAAATTTGACGATCCACTGGCCAAATTGACGAAAGAAACTCAGGAGGAGAAGCAAATATCCAAAATAAGAAATGAGATGGGCTCTGACCAGGATCATAACAGAGGGTTCTGATCAGAGCTGGAGAAGGATGTAGAACAAAATTCTAACTCACAAAAAAAGACCAGATTTACTGGCCTAAAGGAGACTGGAGAAACCCCGAGAGTATGGCCCCCAGACACCCTTTTAGCTCAGTGGTGAAGTTACCTCCAAGGTTCACCGTTCAGCCTGGGAGTGGACAGCCCCGTAAAACCAAATGAGACGAACGAGGTACAGGACTCCAGTGACAAGGGCCAGAAAGCAGAAGGGGGGACAAGGAAGCTGGTGATAGGGAACCCAAGGTAGAGTAAGGATATTGTTGATGTGTTGTGAGATTGTTAACCATTGTCATAGGGCAACATGTGTAGTAACTGTTAAATGAGAAACTATTTTGTTCTGTAAGCCTTCATCTTAAGTGAGGATAACAGCACAATTGGAAGAGCATAGTCAATGTCACTGAACTGTACATGTAGAAATTTTTGAAATGGTGTAGCTTTGGCTATGTGTATTTTCACCAAAAAAAAAAAGAGGTCGAGAAGTTAGAGGGTTGATATGTTGTGGGGTTGTTAACCAGTGTTATAAAACAACGTGTACTTCTGTTTCATGAGAAACTATTTGTTCTGTAAGCCTTCACCTGAAGTACAATAAAAAAAAATAAAAAAAAATAAAAAAAAAGAAATGAGATGGGTGACATTACAACAGAACCAACTGAAATAAAAAGGATCATAACAGAATAGTATGAAAAATTGTATTCCAACAAATTATAAAACAGAGGAAAGGGACAAATTTCCAGAAACACACTGCCTACCTAAGCTAACACAAACTGAGGTAGAGAACTGAACAGAGGTATAACAAAAGAAACTGAAGAGGTAATAAAGAACAACTCCCACCACCACCACCAACAACAACAAAGCCCTGACCCAGATGGCATCACTGGGGAATTGTACCAAACTTTCAGAGAAGAGTTCACACCAGTACAACTCAAAAACATAGACAAAAAAAGTAATATACCTGAATTCATTCTATGAAGGCGACATAAACCTGATACCAAGCCAGGCAAAGACACCACAAAAAAAAGAAAATTACAGACTAATATCCCTCGTGAGATATAGATGCAAAAATTCTCAACAAAATCCTAGCCAGTAGAATTCAACAGCATATCAAAAAAATAATACATCATGGAAAGGAAAGAGGCCCCGAATAAGTAAAGCCCTATTCAAGAAGAAGGAGAAAGTAGGTGACCTCGCACTACCTGACTTCAGAAACTGCTGTATAGCTATGATAGTCAAAACAACCTGGTACTGGTACAACGACAGACACATTGACTAATGGAACAGAATCAAGAACCCATATGTAAATCCATCCATGTAGGGTCACCTGATCTTTGACAAAGACCCAAAGTCCATCAGATGGGGAGAAGACAGTTTTTCAAACAAATGGTGCGAGCAAAACTGGATGTCCATCTGGAAAAAAATGAAATAGCATCCATACCTTACACATAACTACACATAAACTAATTCACAGCATACACAAAACTAATTCAAAAACTAATTGAAAATGGATCAAAGACCTAAATATAAAATCAAAAACTGAATGATCATGGAAGAAAAGTAGAGTTAACGCTAGAAGCCCTAATACATGGCATAAATAGGATATAAATCAGAACCAACAATACACAAATACCAGAAGATAAGCTAGATAACTAGAGTCTTCCAGAAATTAAACATTTAACGCTCATCAAAAGACTTCTCCAAAAGAGTAAAGAGAGAACCTACAAACTGGGAAAAAATTTTTGGCTATGACGTATCTGACAAAGGTCTAATCTCTAAAATCTACAGGAAAATCCCACACCTCTACAACAAAAAGACAAATAATCCAGTTAAAAAACGGGCAAAGGATATGAACAGACGCTTTACCATAGAACATGTTCCGGTGGCTAACAGACACATGAGGAAATGCTTGCTATCACTAGCCATTAGAGAAATGCAAATCAAAACTACAATGAGATACCATCTCACCACAACATTACTGATAGTAATAAAAAAAAAACTAATAAATTTTGGAGAGGCTGAGGGGAGATTGGAACTCTTAGGCACTGCTGGTGGGAATGCAAAATGGTACAACCATTTTGGAAAACGCTATGGCGCTTCCTTAAAAAGCTAGAAACAGAAATACCATACGATCCAGCAATTCCACTCCTAGGAATACATCCTAGAGAAATAAGAACTGTCACATGAATAGACATGTTCATTGCAGCAATGTTGACAATAGCAAAAAGATGGAAACAACCTAAGTGCCCATCAGCAGATGAATGGGTACAGAAACTATGGCACATACACACAATGGAATACTACACAATGATAAAGAACAATGATGGATGTGCGAAACATCTCAACATGGAAGAATCTGGAGAGCATTATACACACTGAAGTAAGTCAGTCACAAAAGGAGAAATACTGTATGGTCCAGTATTGTAAAAATTCATGAAAAAGTTCACACACAGAAAGAAACAGTCTTTGATGGTTACGAGGGAGGGGAGGGTGGGTAGGGAAATAACCCTAACTAGACAATATATAAGTGGTAACTTTGGTGAAGGGTAAGACAGTACACAATACTGGGGAAGCCAGCACAACTTGACCAAGGCAAAGGCATGGAAGTTCCATAGACAATCCAGACTCCCTGAGGGACCCAGTTACTGGGCTGAGGGCTGGGGACTATGGTCTCAGGGGACATCTAGCTCAATTGGCACAACAGTCTGTAAAGAAAATATTCTACATTTAACTGTGGTGAGTAGCGTCTGGGGTCTTAAAAGCCTGTGAGTGGCCATCTAAGATACATCCGGTGGTCCCACCCCATCTGGAGCAAGGCAGAATGAAGAAAACCAAAGACACAAGGGAAAGATTAGTCCAAAGGACTAATGGACAGCAACTACCACAGCCTTCACCAGACTGAGTCCAGCACAACTAGATGGTGCCCAGCTACCACCACTTACTGCTCTGACAGGGATCACAATAGAGGGTCTCGGACAGAGCAGGGGAAAAATGTAGAACAAAATTCAAACTCACACAAAAACACCAGACTTACTGGTCTGACAGAGACTGGAGAAATCCTGAGAGTATGGCCCAGGACCCCTTTTAACTCAGTACTGAAGTCACTCCCGAGGGACAGGAAAACTGGACAAATGGAAATGGGGAACCCGGGGTGGAAAGGGGGAGAGTGCTGACACATTGCAGAGATTGCAACCAATGTCACAAAACAATTTGTGTATAAATTTTTGAATGAGAAACAAATTTGCTCTGTAAACTTTCACCTAAAGCACAATAAAATTTTTAAAATTCATAATTTTGAAAAATTTAAAAACAAAAATAACAAAATGATGTTCTGTAGTGCTGAATGTTTCTGGACTGGACCATTGTAGAACAGACAAGTGCTCCTGTTTCCCGGGGACTGACTGTGATGTACAGCTGGTAGAGGATGGAGATTTTCCTTGACCAAAGAGCAGCATCCATGAAGATTTCTTCAGAAGTTTCGTGTGTGCAGTGCGAAGTGTGTTCCATAGCAGCTGGCTGACATATCTCCTGCCTTCACCAAACCAGCCAGTTACCTTCCAGTCCATTCCGACTGTGGCGACCTGTGTGTCCCAGCAGAACTGTGCTCCACAGGGTTGTCCATGGCTGGTTTTCAGAAGTAGATCACCAGGTCTTTCTTCTGAACAACTTCTGGGTGGACTCAAACCTCTGTTTCAGTTAGCAGCTGATCACATTAACCATTTGCACCACTCGGACTCCTCCCATCTTAAATAATATTTTTTTAAATTTCATTTTCTTCAGGATTAGGACTAAGATCACCAATAGAGTCTTTCAAGGATGCCAAAAAAGTAGACATGACCTTGAGTAACTGCTAAGGGAGTTGGATTTAGACTGACAAGAATAATACTCCCAAACTTTTATCCAAGCCTGGTAAATATTATTTTAAGTGTGGGATTATGTACAGTTAAACCATTGTGTGTGCATGTGATCAGTGCTGCTTCTCTTTTAAGTGGTCTTGTTTATTTGAAAACTAGAAAATGTTGTTTTGCTCACTCCATTGGGGTTTATCGAAAAACTCAGATGCCAGAAAAAGAAAAAAGTGCTGTTTTGTGAGTGGGTGAAGTAGGCCATGGGTAAACCAGCGAAGGGACGGTCATGGTGTTTTCTCCTTTTGCCCAAAGAAGGAAGGCTCTGGGCTGTGGAAGCCTGACGACGCACCTGTGCTGCACGCATAGGGGCTTTCATACAGAGGCACACCCAGTATAAGTGTTCACTGTTATTTCTCTGCAGTAGCAAGTAATGCTAGAAAGAAACAAAGAGCTGGGAGAAAAGTGGAAATTGTTTTGTGTTGGTAGATTCCAGTTGTTCCTGGAAGGGCCAGTTGGACAACCATGGGTGTTAAATTGTTGTTTTGTCCTGCTCTGTGCAGTGTGGCTCCGAGTGGAGGTTTTCTTCTCGGACTGCTCAGGGAGTAGAAGCTGAGCCAGCCACACAGTACCGTGGGGCACATCCAGCCAGCACCCATGGTGTCATGGAGCCATCGCCCAGGCAGAGCGCTGCAGTGAGGCTGAGCACCCTCTTGTTCTGCAAATGAGGAAACAAGGGGGCCGAGGGAGACCATGAGACTTGCCTCAAATCACACAGTTAATCTATGACAGGGACACACGTGAGAATTTAACCCGAAAAAAAATTCCTGGAAAATTATTCTAATTGACTAAGTGGTATTTTTTCAAAACTGTGATTTAAATATATCTGAGAACAGCTCAGTTGTCATCTCCAGGAATCCTTCTGTAATCAGATGGGCTAAGGGCTCTTTCTTTGTCTTCCTATATCTCCTCCTGCATCTTTCTTCTATAGCTCTTGGTATATTTGGTAGAAATTATCTGGTTATGTTTCTGTTCATAATTCCTCAAGTACAATCATCTTTAGAAGTTGTGTAATTTATGTTTGGAGTCCCTGGGTGGTGCAAATGGTTAATGCACTTGGCTGCTAACTACAAGTTTGGCAATTCGAGTCAGCCCAGAGGTACCTCTGAAGAAAGGCCTGACAATCTGCTGAAAAATCAGCCATTGAAAACCCTATGGAGCACACGTCTGCTCTGACATACACATGGGGTCACCATGAGTTGGAGTTGACTCAACAGCATCTGATTTTGGTTAATTCTTATTTATTGCTTATTTCTTCATGGAGCCCTGGTGGCATCGTGGTTAAGTACCACAAAAGGTCAGCAGTTCGAATCCACCAGCTGCTCCTTGGAAACGGTATGGGGCAGTTCTGCTCTGTCCTGTAGGGTCACTTGGAGTCGGAATCAACTCGATGGCTGTGAGTTTGGATTTTTTTATATATTATTTTATTGTTCTTATCTGTACTTCATAGGAATGAAGTAACTCCAAGCAATATTAACCTCCTCTCCTCATATTTTTGCAAAGGTGTTTTTGAATGACATTTGAGAGTGCTCTATTTTAATTACTGTGGTCAGCTTCTGCCTGGGCAGTGGTGGTATTGGGAGGCTACAGTGGGTTGGGAGCATAGAGTTAAATTATTTGACAGCGGGAAGCCTGTGCTAAGTCAGGTAGACACTACTGAACAAACTTGGGTGGGGGCAGTGGGGAAGACCCGTACTGTTGAACCTCAGTATTATGGCCAGCGAAGATCAACAAGGAGGCCCATCGTCCTGTTAGTAGCCAAAACGCTCTAGGAGTGAGAGTGGAATAACCTTTATAAACCTGAAACTGTACCACATGGACAAATAGAAACTATTAACATAGACAAGACCTTGAGGCCTTAGTGTTATTGAGATTCCAAGTTTGATTCCTTTTTTCACACTTTCTTTTTCTATTAAAAAATTTACCAGTATATAAACAAGTATAGAGAATAACGTATTAGCCATCCCTGTATTTTGTATTCTCTTCCTCTCTACTCAGAGGCTACTATTATGAATTGGTGTTCGTCCCTCTGATAATCTAACTTTGACGCCTCAGGGCCTCCCTCAGTCCAAGGGCTCCTGTTTAATAGATCAGGAGCTGTGTTTTGGAGAGACTGAGGCTCTTGTAATGATTGAAATGCAGCAGTGAGATCAGACTGAAGAGAGGCAGTCTGACCATAGATCAGACCCAGATTCTGGACCATCTGAAATGTCCCCAAGGGCCAAAGGGAATGGTTGTTCTCGAAAATCACTTCTCGTGGCAGAGCCTCAGAAAGATTGCTTCTTGTCATTAGCTGCTGTGACCTCACACACAGTGGGATCAGACCATTGTGATCCGTAAGGTTGGGTTTTTTTTTCCTAGAGATTATTTTTTTTTCCATTTGTAGCACATGAAAATCCATAGAGTTTTCATTGACTGATCTTTGGAAGTAGATCGCCAGCCCTTTCTTCTTAGTCCGTCTTAGTCTGGAAGCTCCACTGAAACCTGTTCAGCATCATAGCAGCATGCAAGCCTCCAGTGACAGATGGGTGGTGGCTCCTCGGGAGGTGCACTGGCCAGGAACCAAAGCTGGGTCCCCTGCATGTAAGGCGACAACTCCACCACGGAACCTCCACTGCTCCCCCCTCCTGATATAGTTTGAGAAAATATATGGTTTAGAAATAGAGTTTTTCAAGCTCTTTTTTAATCGTAACCCACAAAAACAAATACACGCTAACAACTAAATTTTGCCTTGTGACTCTGAACATGTACACACTCACTCACGTAAAACACAAATCTCTGAATGAAAAACTTTAATGAAATAATGTTTGTTCTTTCTATGTTAGCTGCTCTGTTAAATAGTCTTCTGTTTTTACAGAAGCTGTTTGGGCCCAATAAATTCATTTCACATGCCATTAATAGATGGGAACCCACGGTTTAAAAAACAGCCCTGGTTTAGAGTTGTTTCATGGAGCAACAGCTTTTTAAAAGTTATGATTAATTTAATTCGGCTAAACATTTTTATAAAGGTCTTTTCTCTGCCACTGACCTAAGCTTAAAGATTTATGCAACAGTTTACTAATAACAAATCCCGTGTGAAACTAAGCAGAATTCAAAACATTTTTTGGGTTCAGATTATTCTGTGTCATGCCACTTCTCCTCCTCCAAACTCTCTAAACCCCTTCAACACCATTGCTTTAAGGCAGTCTGTCTAGATAAAGTAAGCAGAGCTGGGAACTTAACAATGTAAATTCATGATTGTTAAACCACAAAATCAACCTTTACAAATAGAACTGAGTGTAAGTCAAACTGCTGAGTGAGAAAGAACTTTCAAGCCCTCCACTCTTCTCTTCATCATACTTTACTTCTATCTAATGCTAAATAAAGTCCAGACGAGGGCTCAAGCGATATAAATTTTGCTTTATACTTAATAAACATCATCAATTTTTGTGTAACCAGGCTGCCAGACTCCTCACAGGAGGTGCCTGATGATGATAATAATAGCAAGGTTTGTATAGCACCTTTGTTAAAAGAAGTTTATATATAAAAGTACATTTAATGTGTATTAAACAAGCAGCTGTTAGAGATGAGCTAGATTGACTCCAGGACACTAAAGTGGGCCACCTTCCACCAACATGTTATCAACAGTCATTTTAAACATTAACAAGGTACTTGGTTTCTAAAATCTGGAAGGAGCAGGTTTTCTTTAAGCCAACTACTTCACAAAAGAGGAAATGCTGCTCTATCTTAGGAAATTTAAATGAGACTGTGAAAAACTAAAAAAGAATGTCTCCTTTGGAATAGAGGGCGGAGAAGAATTCAGCTGGTTTTCAGGCAGAATAACAAATGTGACAGCAGTATTATTGTGTATGCAGCTGTGTATGCAAGTGGCTGTGTCTGACTTCTGGAAAAGCAGTTCTCAGACTTTTGGTGTCATGACCAGTTTACACTTTTTAAAAAATACTGAGCACACCAAAGAATTTTCCTTATGCAGGTTATACCTATCATTTTTTTCTGTCTTGGAAATTAAAACTGGGAATTTTTAAACTATTTGATTCATTTAAAAACCATAATAAACTCATTACATATTAACATAAGTAACTTATTTTTAAAATAAAGCTATATTTTCCCCAAAATGTAGTGAAAATCATGTCATTGTTTTACATCTTTGCAAATCTCTTTAATGTCTGGTTTAATAGGTGACAGCTGGATTCTTACATCTGCTTCTGCATTTAGGTGGATAGGTGCTATCAAGCTGACACCAACTCATGGTGACCTTGTGTACAATAGAACAGAATATTGCCCAGTCCTGTGTCATCCTCATCATCACTGGCATGTTCACGTCCATCTTGTGCCAGTCCGTCTCACTGAGGATGTGCAACACCCTCATTGGCCCTCTACTCTCTGCTTTACCAAACATGATGTCCTCCTCCTGATGATGTGTCCAAAGCAAGCTGGACAATGTTCTGTTGTGATCCATAAGATTTCACTGGCTAATTTTCAGAAGTAGATCCCCAGCCTCACACAGATATGTAATTGGAAAAGAAAGGAACTGACAGCCCCACTGAAGGGCTCTCAGGGACTCCCAAGGGCCCTTGGATCACACTTTGAGAACCACTTTCCAAGAATATATATTAAGAGTAGCTATACTTGAGTGGTGAGATTGTTACTAATCCTGATGTTTTTACCTATCATTTATATATATTTTCTACAATGAAGCTAGATTACTTGTGCAAACTATAAATGAGAAAGAAAGAAGAGCCAGTTGGTTATGGAGGCCCTAGAAACCAAGAGAGAGAAGTTTGTACTGGGAAACCTGGCTGTGCAAGGAGCAACTGTCATTTCTTAAACAGAAAAATGGCTTGAAAAGTTATTTGGGAGTAACTGGATTAGAATTGGAAGAGAGGGGAAGGAGAGAAGCTATCTCAGAGGTGTTGCAGTAATCTAGGTGAGTGATAAATTCTCAGGCGTTGATAGAAATGGAGAGAAAGGGACAAAATCTGAAAGACATTTTGAAGACAGAATTACCAAGAGTTGGACATGGTGAACAAAGGAGAGGAAAGAGTCAAAGATGACCACAAGTTTTCAAGTCTAAAACATTTGAAAAATGTTTCCTTCTTTGTATTCAACTTTAACCTTCTTTGAAAATTATACTGATTAAGCTAATTAAAATCTTGTCTTGTTTTTTCCAGAGTTGCTGCTGTTCAAGGGCTTAGGAGAAAGTCAACACACTTCCCAACTTGAATCAGTGACGCTTACTTCCAGAACAGGAAGATTTGTGCTATGACATTCCTTGAGAGTTGCTTGCTGGTTCTTTCCCCTGGGTCCTGTGTGCCCTGAGAGGTGGTGGTCTCTCCGGTTTCTGTTAGCACTGGATGCCTTTAGTCCACCTCTTATGCACTCCAGCACCCCCATCAGCTCCCTCTTCTCCTTCACCAGCCCAGCAGTGAAGAGACTGCTAGGCTGGAAGCAAGGAGATGAAGAGGAAAAGTGGGCAGAGAAGGCGGTAGACTCTTTAGTGAAGAAATTAAAGAAGAAGAAAGGAGCCATGGATGAGCTGGAGAGGGCCCTCAGCTGTCCAGGGCAGCCAAGCAAGTGTGTCACAATTCCCCGGTCACTGGATGGGCGGCTGCAGGTGTCCCACCGCAAGGGTTTGCCCCACGTCATTTATTGCCGAGTGTGGCGTTGGCCTGATCTTCAGTCCCATCATGAGTTGAAGCCACTGGAATGCTGTGAATTCCCATTTGGCTCCAAGCAGAAAGAGGTGTGCATTAACCCTTATCACTACCGCAGGGTGGAGACTCCAGGTGAGGTTTCTTCCTGATGTTGCAGCTTATTTAAAAAGTTAAGCTGGTATGTCTCAGTCGACAGAAAATGACCGAACACCAGCAAGACAGGGGCTTCCCCACCCCGAAAAGAGAAAGAAGTGATGGAGGTTCCCTTTTTTTTCTTTTCAGTTTTTTTTTTATTCTACTTTAGATGAGCGTTTACAGAACAAATAGTTTCTCATTAAACAGTTAGTAGACATATTGTTTTATGACAATGGTTAACAGCCCCACGACATGTCAGCCCTGTCCCTTCTCAACCTTGGGTTCCCTATTAACCACATTTCCTATCCCTTCCTGCCTTCTAGTCCTTGTCCCTGGACTGTTGTGCCCCATTAGTCTCGTTTTATTTTATGGAGCTGTCTAATCTTTGGCTGAAGGGTGAACCTCGGGAGTGACTTCATTACTGAGCTAAAAGGGTGTCCAGGGCCATACTCTCAGGGTATCTCCAGTAAGTCTGGTCTTTTTTTGTGAGTTACACTTTTGTTCTACATTTTTCTCCAGCTCTGTCAGGGGCCCTGTGTTGCGATTCTGGTCAGAGCAGTCACTGGTGGTAGCCTGGCATCATCAAATTGTACTGGATTCAGTCTGGTGGAGGCCATGGTAGTTGTGGTCCATTAGTCCTTTGGATTAACCTTTCCCTTGTATCTTGTTTTCTTCATTCTCCCTTGCTCCTAAAGGGGTGAGACCACTGGAGTATCTTAAATGGCTGCTCACAGGCTTTTAAAACCCCAGACACTAGTCACCAAGGTAGAATGTAGAACCTTGTCTTTATAAACTATGTTATGCCACTTGAGCTAGATGTTCCCCGAGACAATGGTCCCCACAGCCCTCAGCCCAGCAATTTGGTCCCTCAGGGAGTTTGGAAGTATCTATGTAGCTTCCATGACCTTGCCTTGTACAAGTTGTGCTGGCTTCCCCAGTATTGTGTACTGTCTTATCCTTCACCAAAGTTACCACTTATCTATTGTCTATTTAGTGTTTCCCCCGCCCCCCGCCCCCTCCCATCCCTCATAACCAAGAAGATCGTTTCTTTTTGTGTGTAAACTTTTTCATGATTTTTTTACAGTAGTGGTCTCATATGGTATTTGCCCTTTTGTGATTGACTTATTTCACTCAGCATAATGTCCTCCAGTTTCATCCATGGTATGAGATGCTTCACAGATTCATCATTGTTCTTTATCATTGTATAATACTCCATTGTGTGTATGTAGCATAGTTTGTTTATCCATTCATCTGTTGATGGGCATCTAGGTTGTTTCCATCTTTTTGCTATTGTGAACAATGCTGCCATGAACATGGGTGTGCATATATCTATTCGTGTGATGGCTCTTATTTCTCTGGGATATATTCTTAGGAGTGGGATTTCTGGATTGTATGGTATTTCTAATTGTAGCTTTCTAAAGAAGCACCATATCATTTTCCAAAATGGTTGTATCATTTTGCATTCTAACCAGCAGTGGATAAGAGTTACAATCTCCTTGCAGCCTCTCCAACATTTGTTATTTCCAGTGTTTTTGATTCGTGTCAGTAATGCTGGGGTGAGATGATATCTCATTGTGGTTTTGATTTGCGTTTCTCTTATGGCTAGTGATCGCGAGCATTTCCTCATGTGTCTGTTGAACGCTTGAATATCTTCTTTGGTGAAGTGTTCATTTCCTTTGCCCATTTTTTAATTGGATTATTTATCTTTTTGTTGTAGAGGTTGGATTATCTTGTAGATTTTAGAGATTAGACCTTTGTCTGACTTGTACTGTCCTAAAATTTTTTCCCAGTCTGTAGGTTCTCTTTTTACTCTTTTGGTGAAGTCTTTTGAAGAGCATAGGTGTTTGATTTTTAGAAGATCCCAGTTATCTAGCTTATCTTCTGGAGTTTGTGTGTTGTTGGTTATGGGTTGTATCCTTTTAATGCTATGTATTAGGGCCTCGAGCACTGGTCCTATTTTTTCTTCTATGAACTTTATAGTTTTGGGCTTTATATTTAGGTCTTCGATCGATTTTGAATTAGTTTTTGTATGTGGTGTGAGGTATGGGTCCTGTTTCCTTTTTTTTTGAAGATGGACATCGTTTTGTCAGCACCATTTATTAAAAAGACTGTTCCCCATTTGATGGACTTTGGGCCCTTGTTGAAGATCAGGTGATTGTAGGTGGATGGATTTACATCTGGGTTCTCCATTCTGTTCCACAGGTCAGTGTGTCTGTCGTTGTATCAGTACCAGGCTGTTTTGACTACCGTAGCTGTAGAGTAGGTTCTGAGGTCAGGTAGTGTGAGTCCCCCTACTTTATTCTTCTTCAGTAGTGCTTTACTTATCTGGGGTTTCTTCCCTTTCCATATAAAGTTAATGATTAGTTTTTCCATCTCTTTAAAGAATGTTGTTGGTATTTGGATGGGGATTGCATTCTATTTGTAAATTGCTTTGGGTAGAATTTTCATTTTCACTGTGTTGAGTCTACCTATCCATGAGCATGGTATGTTTTTCCATTTATGTAGATCCCTTTGGGTTTCTTGCAGTAGTGTTTTATAGTTTTCTTCATATATGTCTTTCACATCCCTGGTTAGATTTATTTCTAAGTATTTTATTTTTTAGAGGCTATTGCAAATGGTATTGTTTTCCTGATTTCTTTTCATCATTCTCTTTATTGGTTGTCATGGATTGAATTGTGTCCCCCCAAAATATCTGTCAACTTGGCTGGGTCATGATACCCAGTATTGTATGATTGTGTACCATTTTGTAAATCTGATGTGATTCTTTGTGTATTGTAAACTCTATCACTATGATGAGGTTAATATGTGATTTCCCTGTGGGTTGTAAACTCTATCACTGTAATGAGATTATGCTGATGAGGTTTACAAGACTAGTGTCTTAATCCAATCTCTTTTGAGATATAAAAGAGAGAAGTGAGCAGAGACACATAGGAACCTCATACCACCAAGAGAGCAGTGCCAGGAGCAGAGCACATCCTTTGGACTTGAGGTTCCTGTGCAGAGAAACTCCCAGACCAAGGGAAGATTGATGACACGGGCCTTCCTCTAGAGCTGACAGAGAAAGCGTTCCCTTAGAGCTGATGCCCTGAACTGGACTGTGAGAGAATAAACTTGTCTTTGTTAAAGCCATCCACTCTTGGTATTTCTGTTATAGCAGCACTAGATGACTAAGACATTGGTGTATGGGAATCCAACTGATTTTTGTATGTTTGTCTTGTATCCTGCTACTCTGCTGAATCTTTCTATTAGTTCCAGTAGTTTTCTTGTGGAGTCTTTAGGGTTTTCTATGTATAGTACTGTGTCATCCACAAACAGGGTTAGTTTAACTTCTTCATTACCAGTTTGGATGCCCTTTATTTCTTTTTCTTGCCTTATTGCTCTAGCTAGAACTTCCAGCACAATGTTAAATAGAAGTGGTGATAAAGGGCATCCTTATCTTGTTCCTGTTCTCAAGGGGAATG
>NW_004444206.1:2039711-2048221 GCF_000243295.1 Trichechus manatus latirostris
TGTAGTTAATGTTTTGGTTTTGTCCCTTTCTTCTTTTTTGATGCGTGTGTCTATTGCTGTAAATTCTCCTCTGAGGACTGCCTTTGCTGTATCCCAAAGGTTTTGGTATGATGTGTTTTCTTTCTCGTTTGATTCTAGGAATTTTTTGATTCCATCGCTGATTTCTTCTATTACCCATTGGTTTGTAAGCAGGGTGTTATTCAGTTTCCAGGTAATTGATTTTTTTTCCTTGCTCCTCCTGTTGTTAATTTGTACCTTGTTGGCATTGTGGTCAGAGAACATACTTTGTATTACCTCAGTGTTTTGGATCTTGTTGAGGGTTGCTCTGTGGCCTAAGATGTGGTCTATTCTGGAGAATGTTCCATGTGCACTGGAAAAGAATACGTAATTTGCAGCTGTTGGGTGTAGTGTTCTATATATGTCTATGAGGTCAAGTTTGCTGATTGTGCGCTTTAGGTCTTCTGTATCTTTGTTGAGTTTCTTTCTAGATGTTCTGTCCTTTACCAAGAGTGATGTGTTGAAGTCTCTTACTATTGTTGTGGAAGTGTCAATTTCTCTTTTCTGTGCTGTTAGAGTTTGGTTTATATATTTTGGAGCACTGTCATTGGGTGCGTAGATGTTTATTATGGTTATGTCTTCATGATGGATCATCCTTTTAATCATTATATAGGATCATTGTTTGTCTTGTATAGTGGATTTTGTTTTAAAGTCTATTTTATCTGAGATTAGTATTGCCACTCCTGGTCTTTTTTAGTGGCTGTCTGCTGGATATATTTTTTCCATCCTTTGATTTTTGATAAATTTATGTCTTTGTTTTTAAGGTGTTTCTGTCGTACACAGCATATTGATGGATCCCGTTTTTTAATACATTCTGTCATTCTCTGTCTCTTTATGGGTGCATTTAGGCCGTTTGCATTCAGTGTAATTATTGATAGGTGTGAATTTATTGCTTTGGTTTTGTGGCACTTTTTTTTTTGTGGTGCTGACCTTTTCTTTGTTCCTCTTACTCTCTTATGCTGAATTCCTTTTGTCTGTGGATTTTTTCTTCATTTCTTTTGTTTTTATAGGTTATGTTTTTACTGAGACTTTGTGTTTTTTTTCTTTATTTTGATGAGTAGGTTTGTTAACTTTCTTTGTGGTTACCTTGAAATTTTCCCTTATTTTCCTAGATTCAAACCAGTCTATTATTACTTCATATTGCCTTGCCTTCCTCTCCATTAGAAGGTTCTACACCTACACCACTTATTTCCTCTTTTATTGTTCTGATATTCTTGTCATTAACAGATTAACCTCTCTGATTCCTGTTGTAATTCTTTAGGTTTTGGATAGTCCTTGAGAGTTCATTTCCTAGGTTGGTGTCTGGCTGGTACGATCCTGTGTCCTAGATTCAGCCTGTGGTCTGATGTTGTTTTTTCTCAGATCGAATAACTCCCTTTAATAATTCTTGTAAATTTGGTTTGGTTTTTACCCAGTTCCTTAATTCTGTTTATCTGGAAATGTCCTTATTTCACTATCATATTTGAACTAGAGTTTTGCAGGATATATTATTCTTAGCTGACAGTTTTTTTCTTTCAAGGTTTTATATATGTCATTGTCTTAGTCATCTAGTTCTGCTGTAGCAGAAATACCACAAGTGGATAGCTTTAATAAAGAGAAATTTATTTCTTTACAGTAAAATAGGCTAAAAGTCCAAATTCAGGGTGGCAGCTCCAGGGGAAGGCTTTCTCTCTCTGTCAGCCTTCTCATCAGTGTTCCCCCGGACTAGGAGCTTCTCCGTGCAGGGATCCCGGGTCCAAAGGACACGCTCTGCTCCTGGCACTGCTTTCTTGGTGGTATGAGGTCCCCCTGTCTCTCTGCTCATTTCCCTCTTATATATCTCAAGAGGTTGCCTCAGGACACAATCCAATCTTGTAGATTGAGTCCTGCCTTACTAACACAACTGCCACCCATCCTCCATCATTAACATCATAGATGCAGGATTTACAACATATAGGAAAATCACACAATACTAGAAATCATGGCCCAGCCAAATTGCTACACACATTTTTTGGGGGACATAATTCAATCCATGACATTCTGCCCCTTGGCCCCCAAAAAATTACATCCTTCCAACATGGAAAGCATATTCACCCCATCATATCATAGCAAAAGTCTTTTTTTAATTTTATTTTAGATGAAGGTTTACAGAGCAAATAATTTCTCATTAAAAAGTCATTGCACGCATTGTTTTATGACATTGGTTAACAACCCCACAACATGTCAACACTCTCCCTTCTCGACCTTGGAGAACGTTTTTTTTGGTGAAAATACACATAGCCAAAGTTACACTGTTTCAAAAGTTTCTACATGTACAATTCAGTGACATCGATTACATTCTTCTACTGGAAAGTCATCTAGTGTTTTATTTTGGATGCCTACTGGAACCATCCTGTCCTGTTTTTGTAAATGTCTTGATATTGTCTGCTGTCTTCGGGGCATTCATTGGTTATTTTCCTCGTTTATTGATTGTAGATTTGTTTCTTTCATCCTTTTTTTTTTTTGTTTTATTTGGTTATGTCTGAGCAGGCAGGCTGTGTGTTCTTAGTTGTTTGGTTGTCTGTGGGCACGATTCTTTTCATCTCCTTCTACAGTGGGCAGGGTCAGTCACTCAGGTGTGGTATAGCAGGACAGGTCCAGCTGAAGGGGAGTTGCGGGGATGGGTTGTTTGTGGCACGTACCAGGGCTGACAGTGTGGACCGGGAATCAGTGCAGGGCAGGTTCCAGTAGGCTGTGCCTGTGCTGCTTGGGAGTGTGATGTTCAGCACACAATGCAGGTAGGCAGGAAGATTGTGATGTGTGGAGCTAAGATGGGTATGGGAAAGATGAGAGAGAGGAGAGAGGAACAGGAGCCAAAAACATACACATAAGGGAGCTTGCTATTGGAGTGGAGAGATGAGAGACTGAGAAATGGGGAAAAACAAAAATAAAAAGAAAAAGGGTAAAAAAAAATGAATAAATCGAGAGACTGGAAATGAAGAAAGACAAAAAGGGAATAAGAGAGAGAAGAAAACAAAGCAAAAACAAAAAGCAAGAATAAAGAAATACCCCCAGGGATGTCTCTGTGCGTCTGTGCAGCGTAAGAGAGTCTCTTCCACGCCGCACGTTACTGCCTGGCTAGAAGGGGCTCCCAAGCTGAGGAAAGAAAAAGAAAACAAAGAAACAAATCAAAACAGAACAAATCAGAGCACACACACAAACAAACATAAAAGCCGCAGGGGTCCAACCAGTGTGGCAGCACGGGCCGGGAAGCAGTTTCACAGTGGGGCGGTGTTTTGCAGCCTTTCAGGAAGAAGCGAAGATGGCGCATGGAGCCAGGTATTTGAGATAAAGGAGGGGGCGGTGGTGAGAGGTAAGGAAGAAATCTAAAGAAGCAGAAAAAAGCAACACCAGCAGCCAACAAAAGGCACACAGGGAGCCGGCCAGTGTGGGTAGGTGGAATCTAAGAGACACCGGGGTGAAGCTGGTGCTTCCCGGCCAAGAGACTGGCTGCAGGAAGCAGAGTAGGCTCAGTGGGGGTGAGGAAGGATGGGGGGTTGGAAAGCGTGTATAACAGGTTACCGGTTGTTCTGTCTACTGCTAGAAGCTCCGTGGAGCTGCTTTCTTGTACCCCGTTTGCTGATCTCCGATAGGAGTCCAAGATGATGAATCCACACTGCGGTAGCTGATAGGGGACCTCTGCGTGTATCTCTCCTTGCTCTCTGTCCTCGGTCAGTTTCTTATTCCATTTGTTGCTTGGCTGAGTTCTTTATCTCTTCATTTGATGCTTAGGGTTTCAGGATTGATTTGTGACTCTGTTTGACTTAGTTTTTCTGATCTTTGCTGCGGAGGGACGGCGTGGTGCTTCTAAGTATAGCACCATGTTTCCCGGAAATCTCAGTAAAAATTATTTTTAAGGTAATATTTAAACTACACAGGTGTTTACTCCTAACTGATTTTTTTACAGAACAAGCAGATTTTATAGCTAGCTATGTTCAAAGTAAATATTTTTAGAACAATGAAAATGTTAATGTTAGGCAAGTTTGCCGTGGTTTTGTATCATAAAGCTTAAAATTTTGTCTTTTTAATCTCCCATTTTTTGACAACCCATTTTAGGTATACTGGCAGCTCCATTGGAACCCTGGTGGTGCAGTGGTTAAGAACTCAGCTGCTAACTAGAAGCTGACTCCACCAGCTGCTCCTAGAAACTATATGGGGCAGTTCTACTATGTGCTATAGGGTTGCTATTAGTCGAGATCTACTCCTCAGCAATGAGTTTGGTTTCACGCTGTTGGGGCTCCACTAAGATTCTCTTTTCGTTCATACAACCACTTAAATAATCTGCTTGAGTGCTTCTCAAACTATGTCTAATGAGGGACCAATGTTTTTTTAAATTTCCAGTACTTCAAAAATTAGTACTTTTATAATGCAAATTAATTACTAGACAAATGAAAATTTAATAAGACATACAAAATAGAAGCCCAGATTTTTCATTATTCATTTCAACAGGTATAAAATTACTCCATCAAGTTGCTGTTAAAGTTTCTAAAAGACACTTTCAGCTTCAATACTTACCTCCTTACGGATGGATACCAAGCAGGTTGCGAACTGTAACCTGCCCACAGACCACACTTCATGTGGACAGATCTAAAAGAAGTCATGCAAAAATAATTTCATAATACATAATGATTTTACCCCATGGAGGCTATTTCAGAAGAATAATTTCTCCTTGAGATAAAATATCCATACTCTAGCAAAACCACGATTTAAAAAAAGAATTTTGTGTGTGTTTCAGATGAAGGTTTACAAAGAAAATTAGTTTCTAATTAATACACATGTTGTTTTGTGACATTGGTTGCTAACCCCAAGACATGTCAACACTCCCTTCTCGACCTTGGGTTCCCCATTACCAGCTTTTTCCTCCCCTCCTGCCTTCTTGCCCTTGCCCCTGGGTTGGTGTGCCGGTTTAGTCGAGTTTTGTTTAATGGACTGTTTAATCTTTGGCTGAAGGGTGAACCTCAGGAGTGATTTCAGTACTGAGTTAAAAGGGTGTCCAGGTGCCATATTTTCCGAGTTTCTCTAGCCTCTGTGAGACCAGTAAGTCTAGTCTTTTTTTTTTTTTTTTTTTGAGAGTTAGAATTTTGTTCTCCTTTCGTCTCCACCTCTGTCTGGGATCCTCTATTATGATCTCTGTCAGAGCAGTCAGTGGTGGCAGCTGGGTGCTGTCTAGTTACACTAGAATCAGTCTGGTGGAGGCTGTGGCAGTTGTGGTCCATTAGTCCTTTGGACTAATCTTTCCCTTGTGTCTTTGGTTTTCTTCCCTCTCCCTTGCTCCAGACGCTTGGTGGGACCAGTGAAGTAACTTAGATGGCCACTCACAAGCTTTTAAGACTCCAGATGCTACTCTTTGGGTGAAGTCTTTTAATGAGCATAAGTGTTTAATTTTTAGCAGATTGCAGTTATCTAGTTTATCTTCTAGTATTTGTATATTGTTATGGTTTGTATCCTATTTATGCAGTGCATTAGGGCTCCTAGCTTTAACTCCATTTTTTCTTCTATGATCTTTACAGTTTTTGGTTTTAAATTTAGGTCTTTGATCCATTTTGAATTACTTTTTGTGTATGATGTGAGGTATGGGTCCTGTTTCTTTTTTTTTTTGCAGATGGACATCCAGTTTTGCCAGCACCCTTAGTTAAAAAGACTGTGTTTTCCTCATTTAATGGACTTTGGGCCTTTGTTGAAGATCAGGTGACTATAGATGGATGGATTTACATCTGTGTTCTCCATTCTGTTCCACTGTTACCACTTACCTTTTGTCTAGTTAGTGTTTTTCCCTCCCCTTCTCTCCTTCATAACCATCAAAGATTGTTTTTTTCTGCGTGTAAACGTTTTTGTGAGTTTTTTTCTCGATTGTTATTTTTTTAAATTTTTTTAAATTGTACTTTAGATGAAGGTTTACAGAACAAATAGTTTCTCATTAAACAGTTAGTAGACATATTGTTTTATGACAGTGGTTAACAACTCCACGACATGTCAACACTCTCACTTCTCAACTTTGGGTTCCCTGTTACCAGCTTTCCTGTCCCCTCCTGCCTTCTAGTCCTTGTCCTTGGGCTGTTGTGCTCCATTAGTCTCATTTTGTTTTATGGACCTGTCTAATCTTTGGCTGAAGGGTGAAGTTCGAGAGGGACTTCAATAGTGGGCTAAAAGGGTGTTGGGGAGCCATGCTCTCGTGGTTTCTGCAGTCTCTGTTGAGCCAATAAGCCTGGCCTTTTTTTGTGAGTTAGGATTTTGTTCTGCATTTTTCTCCAGCTCTGTCCAGGACCCTCTGTTGTGATCCCTGTCAGAGCAGTCAGTTGTGGTAGCCGGGCACCATCTAGTTGTACTGGACTCAGTGTGGTGGAGGCTGTGGTAGTTGTGGTCCATTAGTCTTTTGGACTAATCTTTTCCTTATATCCTGTTCTCTTCATTCTCCCTTGCTCCCAAAGGCATGAGACCAATGGCATATCTTAGATGGCTGCTCACAGGCTTTAAAGACCCCAGACGCTACTCACCAATGTAGAATGTAGAACATTTTCTTTATAAACTATGTTTTGCAAATTGAATTAGATGTTCCCTGAGACCACGGTCCCCACAGCCCTCCACCTGTCAGTTCTGTCCCTCAGGGAGTTTGGATGTGTGTATGGAGCTTACATAACCTTGCCTTGTACAAGTTGTGCTGGCTACCCTGTTATTGTGTACTGTCTTACCCTTCACCAAAGTTACCACTTATCTATTATTTGTTAAGTGTTTTCCCCCCACCCTTCCCTTTCCTCGGAACCATCAAAGATTGTTTCTTTCTGTGTGTAAATGTTCTTGTGAGTTTTTATAGTAGTGGTCTCATATAATATTTGTCTTTTTGTGTTTGACTTATTTCCCTCAGCATAATGCCCTCCAGATTCATTGATATTGTGAGATGCTTTGCAGATTCATCATTGTTCTTTATAGTTATGTAATACTCCGTTGTGTGTATGTACCATAGTTTGTTTATCCAGTCATCTGATGAGGACACTTAGGTTGTTTCCATCTTTTTGCTGTTGTGAATAATGCTGCAGTGAGCATGGGTGTGTATATGTCTATTTGTGTGACAACTCTTATCTCTCTAAGATACGTTCCAAGGAGTGGGATTGCTGGATGATATGGTATTTGTATTTCTAGCTTTTTAAAGAAACACCATATCGTTTTGCATAGTGGTTGCACCATTTTACATTTCCACCAGCAGTGCATAAGAGTTCCAATCTCCCCGCTGCCTCTCCAGGATTTGTTTTTTTTTTTTTTTTTATTTGTGCCAGTAGTGTTGGCGTGAGATGGTATCTCATTGCAGCTTTGATTTGCACTTCTCTAATGGCTAGTGAGCATTTCCTCATGTGTCTGTTAGCCACCTGAATGTCTTCTTTGGTAAAGCGTCTGTTTACATCCTTTACCCATTTTTTTTTTTAATTTTTTTATTGTACTTTAGATAAAAGTTTACAGAACAAATAGTTTCTCATTAAACAGTCAGTACACATATTGTTTTATGGCATTGGTTAACAACCCCACGACATGTCAACACTCTCCCTTCTCCCCCTTGAAGACCTTTTTTTTTGGTGAAAATATACACAGCCAAAGTTACACCATTTTGAAAGTTTCTACATGAATAATTCAGTGATATCGATTACACTCTTCCACATGTGCTGCCATTCTCACTGTCCTTTTCCAAATTATTCCATTACCATTATCTTCAATTCACTGTCCCCTAGGCTTCCTATCAAACCCTTTGAGTTGCTGTTGTCAATTTGATCTCACATAGATAATTCTTTTTTTTGTACCTTAGATGAAGGTTTGCAGAATAAATAGTTTCTCATTAAACAGTTAGTATACAAATTGCCCTGTTTCAATGGTTAACAACCCCATGACATGTCAACACTGTCCCTTCTCAACCTTGGGTTCCCAATCACCAGCTTTCCTGTCCCCTCCTGCCTTCTAGTTCTTGTCCCTGGACTGCTGTGCCTCATTAGTCCTGTTTTGTTTTATAAGGCTGTCCAGTCCCCGGCTGAACGGTGAACTTCGGGAGGGGCTTCACCACTGAGCTAAAAGGGTGTCTGGGGGCCATACTCTTGGGGTTTCTCCAGTCTGTCAGAGCAGTAAATCTGGTCTTTTTTTGTGAGTTAGAATTCTGTTCTACATCCTTTTATAGCTCTGTCCAGGACCCTCTATTGTGATCCCGGTCAGAGCAGTCAGTGATGGTAGCCGGCTGCCATCTAGCTATACTGGACTCAGTCTGGTGGAGGCTGTGGTAGCTGTGGTCGATTAGTCCTTTGGACTAATCTTTTCCTTTTATTTTGTTCTCTTCATTCTCCCTTGCTCCACCTTGAGGACCTTTATTTTGGTGAAAATATACATAGCCAAAGTTACACCATTTTGAAAGATACACCAGTGGAGTATCTTAGATGGCTGCTCACAGGCTTTTAAGACCG
>NW_004444206.1:2049798-2066610 GCF_000243295.1 Trichechus manatus latirostris
TTTTTGGGGGACATAATTCGAACCATGACAGGGTTTGTTGAGCTTCTTGGATGGTCAGCTTTTCATCTTTCATGATATTGGGAAAGTTTTCTGTCAGCAAATCTTCAGTGATCCTCTCTGTGTCTTCTGTTTTCTCCCCCTGTTCTGGAACTCCAATCACTCACAGATTTTTTCTTTTGATTGTATCCCACATAATTCTCAGAGTCTCTTCATTTTTCTTCGTTCTTTTTTCTGAGTTTTCCTCAAACAGAGTTGTATCCAAGTGTTTGTCTTCAATTCTGCTGATCTTGTCTTACACCGTTTCATATCTGCTCCTCAGCCCTTCTATGACACTGTCCGTTTCTGAAATCTTCTTGATTATCTTTTGGACTTCTAATTGTTGTTTATGTATAGTTTCTAGTTATGATTTTATTTTGGCATTTTGTTCTTGGATTATTTTCCTGAAGTCTTCCATTTTTTTGTATTTTCCATAAATTTGTTTGCCTTTTCCATGAATTTGTCTATTTTTTCCTTATTTTTGTCTGCTTTTTGCTTCAACTCTTGGATAATTCTGAGTATTTGAAATTTGAATTCCCTGTCAGGTAGTTATAGTGCCTTTTCTTCCACTGGAAAGTCATCTGGTGTTTGATTTTGGATGCCTACTGGAACCATCCTGTCCTGTTTTTGTAAATGTTTTGATATTGTCTGCTGTCTTCGGGGCATTCAGTAGTTAATTTTCTCATTTATTGATTGTAAATTTGTTTCTTTTGGCCTTTTTTTAACTTGGCTATGTCTGAGCAGCTGGGCTGTGTGTTCTTTGTTGTTTGCTCGTTTGTGGACATGATACTTTTCACCTCCTTCTCCAATTGTCAGGGTCAGTCACTCAAATATGGTACTGTGGGGCACATCTAGCTGAAGAGGAGTTGCTGGGATGGGTTGTTTGTGGCACTTACTACAGCCACCAGGGCAGGTTGAAATTCAGTGCAGGGCAGGTTCCTGTAGGCCATGCCTGTGCTGCTTGGTGGTGTGATTTTAAGCGCACGGTGCAGGTAGAAAGGATAGAGGGAGGAGATTATGATGTGTGGACCTAAGATGGGTATGGGAGAGAGGAGAGAGGAACAGGAGCCAAAAACATACAAACAAAAAAGAGTGCTAGGGAGCTTGCTGTTGGAGTGGAGAGTTGAGAGACTATGAAATGGAGAAAAACAAAAAGGGAAAGAAGAAAAAAAAAGAAAAGATTGAATAAATAAAAATTAGAAAGAGAAAAGAACAGCAAAGCTCCCAGGGGTCCCACCGGTGCAGCTTCAAGGTCTGGGGAAGTTGTTCCCAGGTGTTGAAGTACTGCCTGGCTAGAAGGCATAGAGGTATTCTATGCTGGGTATTCAGGACGCAGGAAGAGAAGGAAGGTATAGAGAGATGAAAAACTGAGTAATGAAGAAAGACAAAAAGGGAAAAAGAGGGAAGAGAAAACAAAACAGATTAAAAAAAAAGAACAAGAAAAGCCCCCCCAAAAAACAGAAAAATAAACCACAAAAAACAAAATGCACTCAGGGATCCCTCTCACATCTGCACAAGCTGAGGGGTTAGGTCCCAAGCTGTGTATCACTGCCTGGCCAGAACGGGCTCCCAACTCGAGAAAAGAAAAAGAAAACAAACAATCAAAAAGAAACAAACAAAAAAAGCCCCGGGATCCCAGCGTGGCAGCATGGACCAGGAAGCAGTTCCCGAATGTAGCTCCGCAGCCCCTTAGGAAGAAGCAAAGATGGTGCCCACAGCCAGGTATTTGAGTGAAAGGAGGGGGAGGCGGTGAGAGGTAAGGAAGAAATCAAAAGAAGCAGAAAATAGCAACACCAGCAGCCAACAGATGGCATTCAGGGAGTCAGCCAGCACAGGCAGGTGGAATCCAAGCAGCCGGTTCTTCCTGGCCAAGAGACTGTGGCTGCGGGAAGCAGAGGAGGCCGAGTGGGGGTGAAGAAGGGTAGGGG
Source organism: Trichechus manatus latirostris (assembly GCF_000243295.1). NCBI lineage: Eukaryota > Metazoa > Chordata > Mammalia > Sirenia > Trichechidae > Trichechus > Trichechus manatus. The sequence goes on from NW_004444206.1 coordinate 2,051,763, forward strand.
TTGGGAAAGCATATATTGTCAGTTATCGGTTGTTCTGTCTCCTGCTGGAACCTCCGTGAAGCTGCTTTCTCGTACCCCCTATTTGCTGGTCTCTGATAGGGGTCCAAGATGCCGGATCTGCGCTGCATTAGCTGATAGGGGACCTCTGCATTAATCTCTCCTCACTCTCCATTGTCTGTCAGTTTCTCACTCCATTTGGTGCTTGGCTGAGTTCTTTATCTCTTTATTTGATGTTTTAGTGTTTTAGGATTGCTGTTTTCTCTGTTTGGCTTAGTTGTCGGATCTTTGCTGTGGAGGGACAGCGTGGTGCTTCTGCCTACAGCGCCATGTTGCTGGAAGTCCCTTTACACATTTTTAATTGGATTGTCTTTTTGTTGTACAGGTGTTGGATTTTCCTATACATTTTAGAGATTAGACCTTTGTTGGATTTGTCATATTGAAAATTTTTTTCCTAGGTTGTAAGGTTTTCTTTTTTTACTCTTTTGGTGAAGTCTTTGGATGAGCATAAGTGTTTAATATTTAGCTGTGTATTAGGGTTCCTAACAATGACTGTATTTTTCTTCCATGATCTTTATAGTTTCTGGTTTTACGTTTAGGTCTTTGATACATTTTGAATTAGTTTTTGTTTATGGTGTGAGGTGTGAGTCCTGTTTCATTTTTTTTTACTGATGGACATCCAGTTTTGTCAGCACTAGTTTTTAAAAAGATTGTCTTTTCCCCATTTAATGGACTTTGGGCCTTTAGCAAAGATCAGGTGACCATAGGTAGATGGATTTACATCTTAGTTCTTGATTCTGTTCCATTGATCAATGTGTATGTCTTTGTACCAGTTCCAGGCTGTTTTGTCTGCTTTAGCTGTACAGTAGGTTCTGAAGTCAGGTAGTGCAAGTCCTCCGTCATGGATTGAGTTGTGTCCCCCAGAAATATCTGTCAGCTTGGCTGGGTCATGATTCCCAGTGTTGTATGATTGTATAATCTGATGTGATTTCTTTATGTGTTGTAAACTCTATCACTATAATGAGATTATATGTGATCTCCTTACGTGTTGTAAATTCTATCACTGTGATTTGGTTATACTGATGAGGTTGACAAGATTAGATAGTGTCTTAATGCAATCTCTTTTGAGATATAAAAGAGAGAAGTGAGCAGAGGCACAGGGGAACCTAACACCACCAAGAAAGCAGTGCCGGGAGCAGAGTGCGTCCCCTGGACCAGAGGTTCCTGTGCTGAGATGCTCCCAGACCAAGGAAAGACTGATGCATCACAAGGACCTTTCTCCAGAGCTGACAGAGAGAGAGAAAGCCTTCTCTTGGAGCTGATGCCCTGAATTTGGACTTGTAGCTTACTGGATTGTGAGAGAATAAATTTCTCTTTGTTGAAGCCATCCACTTGTGGTATTCCTGTTAGAGCAGCACTAGATGACTGAGACATCCTCCTACTTTATTATTCTTCTGTAGTGCTTTACTTATCCGGAGCCTCTTTCCTTTCCATATAAAGTTAATAATTAGTTTTTCCATCTCATTAAAGAATGCTGTTGGTATTTGGATCAGGATTGTATTGTATTTGTAAATTGCTTTGGGTAGAATTGTCATTTTCACAATGTTGAGTCTACCTATCCATGAGCATGGTATGTGTTTTCATTTATGTAGTTCTCGTTTGATTTCTTGGAGTAGTGTTTTGTAGTTTTATTTGTATAGGTCTTTTGTGTTCCTGGTTAGATTTATTCCTAAGTATTTTATTTTTTAGGGGCTATTATAAATGGTATTGCTTTCTACTTTTCATACTTCTCTTTATTAGCGTACAGGAATCCAACTGATTTTTTTCCCCCTGGGAAGATTAATGCCATAACCAAGGATGATCCTGGCCCCTGGAAAAGGAGAATTATGGATGATGCTCCCCCAAAGGCAGAGTAAACACTCCTAACAGGCTTGAGAGTCTCAAGTTTGGGATGTGGGGAATGATGTCGATATCGTGGAAGCACACCTAAATTCCAGAAATGGAGAGAGGAAGGCTTAAGAAATCACCCATTCATTTACCCTCCTTTTTACTGTCTTTCAGCAAGTTGTCTGACTTTAGGAGGTTCAGTGACAGAACCCTGATTCAAGTCTATCCTCAGTTTTATTTGGAGACTTCTAGCTTCTTGAATTAAAAAAATACATAAATTACAGGATAACATAAAAGTATTTCCTCTTTGTGGTTCTCAGAGTTAATGGAAGTCTTACTGATTTCATTCTCCTCCTATGACAGACCAAAAGAAAAAAAAAAAAAAAACAACAGCAACAAAACAAGCCAGTTGTATGGAGTCAGTTGCGACTCAAGGAAAGGTTCTTTTCTTTTTTTCATTTGTGGTTTAGGTGAAGGTTTACAGTTCAAGTTAATTTCTTATTCAAAAATTTATACACATATTGTTTTGTGACATTAGTTGCAATCCCCACAAAGTGACAGCACACTCCCTCTTTCCATCCTGGGTATCCTGTGTCCATTCGACCAGTTCCTGTCCCTTCCTGCCTTCCCATCCTGCTTTTGTACAGGAGCTGCCCATTTGGTGTCATGTATCTGATTGAACGAAGAAGCACATTCCTCACGTGTATTTTTTTTTTTTTTTTATAGTCCTGTCTAATCGTTTTCTGAAGTGTGGGCTTTGGGAATTGTTTCATTTCTGAGTTAACAGTGTGTCCAGGGGACATAGTTTCAGGGGTTCTTCCAGTCTCTGTCAGACCATGAAGTCTGGTCTTTTTACATGAATTTGAGTTTTCTTCTACATTTTTCTTTTGCTTCGTTTGGGACTCTCTGTTGTATTCCCTGTTGGGGTGGTCATTGGTGGTAGCCAGGCACCATCTAGTTCTTCTGATCCAAGGCTGGTGGAGTCTCTGGTTCATTTGGTCCTTTAGTCCTCTGGGCTGGTATTTTCCGTGTGTGTTTGGTTTCCTTCATTCTCCTTTGCTCCGAGTGGGATGAAACCAATTGATGTATCTTAGACGACTGCTTGCAAGCTTTTAAGACCCCAGACGCCACTCACCAAAGTGGGAAGTAGAACATTTTCTTAATAAACTATGTTATACCAATTGACCTAGATATTCCCGGAAAAATGGTCCCCAGGCCCCAGTGCCAGCTACTCTGTCCCTCAGAGTGTTTGGATGTGTCCAGGAAACTTCTTTGCTTTTGCTTTGGTCCAGTTGTACTGACTTCCCCTGTATCGTGTGTTGTCTTCCCCTTCACCGAATCCAACTGATTTTTGTATGTTTATCTTGTATCCTGCTACTCTGCTGAATCTTACTATCAGTTCCAGTAGTCTTCCTGTGGAGTCTTTTGGTTCTCTGTGTATAGTATCATCATCCTCAAATAGGGATAGTTTTACTACTTCTTTACTGATTTGGATGCCGTTTATTTCTTTTTCTTGCTTTATTGCTCCCACTAGGATTTCCAGCACAATGTTAAATAGGAGTGGTGATGAAGGGCATCCTTGTCTTGTCCCTGTTCTCAGGCAGAATGTTTTCAGCCTCTCTCTGTTAAGAATAATGTTGGCTGTTGGTTTTGTATAATGCCATTTATTATGTTGTGGAATTTCCCTTCTATTCCTATTTTATTGAGAGTTTTTTTTTAATCAGGAATAGGTGTTGGACTTTATCAGATGCCTTTTCTGCATTGATTGAGGTAATTATGTGATTCTTTTATTTATGTAGTTTGTTACTTTGACTGATTTTCTAATGTTGGAACTTCCTTGCATACCTGGTATGAATCTCACTTGGTTGGGGTTTATTTTTTTTTTTATAATATGCTGAATTCTGTTGGCTAGAATTTTGTTGAGAATTTTTGCATCTATATTCATGAGAGATACTGGTCTGTAATTTTCTTTTTTTGTTGTGTCTTTGCCTGGCTTTGGTATCAGACTTATGCTGGCTTCATAGAATGAATTTGGAAGTATCTCTTCCTTTTCTATGTTTTGAAATAGTTTAAGGTAGTACTGGTATAGGCTCTTCTCTGAATGGTTGGTAGAATTCTCCAGTGAAGCCATCTCGGCCAGGGCTTTTTTGTTGTTGTTGGGAGTTTTTTAAATTACCGTTTTAGTCTCTTTTTATGGGTTTGTTCAGATTTTTGACCTCAGTGTGTGAAGTTTAGGAAGGTAGTGTGTTTCTAGAAATTTGTCCATTTTCTCTAGGTTTTCATATTTGTTGGAGTATAGTTTTTCATAGTACTGTTATGATCTTTTTTATTTCAGTTGTGTCTGTTGTAATGTCCCCCATTTCAATTTCTTATTTGGGTTATTTGTGTCCTCTCTTGTTTTTCTTTTGTCAGTTTGGCCAGTGGATTGTTCATTTTGTAGATCCTTTCAAAGAACCAACTTTCGGTTTTGTTGATTCTTTCTGTTGTTTTTCTATTCTCTATTTCATTTATTTCTGCTCTGTTCTTTATTATATTTCCTTTCTTCTGGTATCTGTGGGCTTCTTTTGTTGTTCTCTTTCTACTTGAGTTTTAGGGCTAACATTTTAATGTAGTCCCTTTCTTCTTTTTTGATGTGTGCATCTATTGCTATAAATTGACCTCTGAGCAATGCCTTTTTTGTTTCCCAAAGGTTTTGGTATGATGTGTTTTCATTCTTGTTTAATTCTAGAAATTTTTCAATTCCATCTTTGATTTCTTCTGTTACCCAGTCGTTTTTAAGCAAAGTATTCCATGTATTTCATTTTTTTCCTTGCTCTTCCTGTTATTAATTTCTACTTTTATGGTTTTGTGATCAGAGAAAATGCTTTGTATTGTCTCAGTGTTTTGGATTTTATTGAGGGTTGCTTTGTGGCCTAAGATGTGGTCTATTCTGGAGAATGTTCCATGTGCATTGGAAAAGAATGTGTACTTTGCTGCTGTTGGGTGGACTGTTCTGTATGTGTCTATGAGGTCAAGTTAGTTGATTGTGGCCTTTAGATCATCTGTATCTTTGTTGAGTTTCTCTCTAGATGTTCTATCATTTACCGAGAGTGATGTGTTGAAGTCTCCTACTATTACTGTGGAACTGTCAATTTCTCTTTTCAGTGTGTTAGAGTTTATGTATTTTGGAGCCTCGTCATTGGGTGCGTAGAGGTTTATTATGGTCATGCGTTCATGGTAGATTCTCCTTTTAATCATTATATAATGTTCTTCCTTGTCTTTATGGTGGATTTTCTTTTAAGTCTGTTTTATCTGAATTAGTATTTCCACTCCTGCTCTTTTTTGGTCTGTTTGCTCGATATATATATTTTTCATCCTTTGATATTTAATATATTTATGTCATTGTTTCTAAGGCGTGTCTCTTGTAGACAGCATATTGATGGGTCCTTTTTTTATCCATTCTATTACTCCTTGTCTCTTTATGGGTGCATGTAAGCAGTTTACGTTCGTTGTGATTATCGATAGGTGTTAGTTTATTGCTGTCATTTTGTAGTGCTTTTTTTGTGGTGCTGATGTTTTCTTTGTTCCTCTTACTCTTCTGGGCTGAATTCCTTTTGTTTGTTTCTTTCATTTTTGTAGATTTGGTATTTACTGAAACTGTATCTTTTTCTTCTTCATTTTGATGAGTAGGTTTGTTAACTTTATTTGTGGTTACTGTTCAATTTACCCACATCTTTCCAAGTTTAAACCAGTCTTCTATTACGTGATATCACCTTGACTTCCTCTCCATTAGAAAGTTGTATACCTACACTGTTTATTCCCTTTTTTATTTTTCTCACGTTGTTGTCATTTACAGATTGACATCTCTGGTTCCCTGTTGTAAATATTTTAGTTTTGTTGTATCCTTGAGAGTTCATTACCTAGGTTGGTATCTGGCTGATGCTGTCCTGTGTCCTAGGTTCAAGTTGTTGTCTGATGTTGTTGGTTCTTTAACCGAAGGACTCCCTGTAGTAGTTCTTGTAAGTTTAGATTTGTTTTTACATATTTAATTTCTGTTTATCTGGAAATGTCCTAATTTCTCCATCACATTTGAGTGAGAGTTTTGCAGGATATATTGTTTTTGGTTGGCAGTTCTTTCTTTCAAGTTTTTATATATGTCATTCCCTTGCCTCCTTGCCTGCATGGTTTCTGCTGAGTAATCAGAGCTTAGTCTTACTGTTTTCCCTTTGTATATGACCTTTCATTTTTCTTGAGCCACTGTTAGGATTCTTTCTTTATCTTTGATTTTGGCAAGTGTGATTATGATATATCTTGGTGATGTTTTTTGGGGAGGTCTATCCTATATGGAGTTCGTTGAGCTTCTTTGATGGTCACGTTTTCATCTTTCATGATACTAGGGAAGTTTTCTGTTAGCAAATCTTGAATGATCCTTTCTGTGTTTTCTGTTTTCTTCCCCTGTTCTAGAACTCTAATCACATGTCAATTTTTGCTTTTGATTGTATCCCACATTGTTCTCAGTATGTCTTCATTTTTCTTCATTCTTTTCTCTGATTTTTCCTCAATCAAAGTGGTATCCCAGGATATGTCTTCAATTTCACTGATCATGTCTTCCTTTGTTTCAGATTTGCCCCTAAAATCTTTTATTGCACTTTCTATTTCTGAAATCTTGTTGTTTATCATTTGAATTTCTAATTGCTGTTTCTGTATGATTTTTTGTTGTTTACTCATTTTGACATTTTGTTCTTGTATTAATTTCCTGAATTCTTCCATAGTTTTGTCTGTGTTTTCCCTGATTTTGTCTAATTTTTCCTTATTTTTGCCTGTGTTTTCCTTTATCTCTTTCCTCTCTTGGAGAGCCCTGAATACTAGAGTTTGGAATTCTCTATCAGGTAGTTCCAGTGCTTTTTCTTCTACCAGAAGGTCATCTGGTGTTTTATTTTGGTCACTATCTGGAGTCATTCTGTCCTGTCTTTTTTGTATGTTTTGATATTGCCTGCTGTCTCCTGGACATTCAGGAATTATTTTCTTCGTTTTTTTATTATAGATTTGTTTGTTTCGTCCTGCTTTTTGTTTTATTTGATAATGTCTGGGTGGGCGGGCTGGGCATGTTTTATTGCTTGCTCATCTGTAGGCATGATAGTTCTCAGCATCTTGTCCAGGTGAGCAGGGCCGGTCACTCTGCTATGGTGCAGTAGGGCAGGTCCAGCGAGGGAGGGGAGGGATGGGGATGGGTCATTTGTGGCATGAATTGGTACCAGCGGGGCGGAGCCAGGAGGCGGTGCAGTGCAGAGTCTGGGGGACAGCGCCAGCGTCACTCAAGGGTGCAGTGGTCAGATAGGCAGGAGAGAAGGGAGAGGATGTGATGTGTGGAGCTAAGCAGGGGTGAGAAAGAAGAGATAAACAGAAGCAAAAAAAAGGAATGAATGAAAGTAGTTAAAATAGCAGTGCAGTAGGTTTCAGCGGATGGTGCAGGGCAGACTCGGCACGGCTATGTGCTGGTGGCTCTCTAGCTGAGCAGTGCAACTCTGCCTGTCAAGAAGGTATGGGCGGTGCTCGGGCCTAGGTGGGCTAGAGAAAGGAAAGGAAAGAAGGGAAAGAGAGAGAAGAAACAAAACAACAACAACAAAAATAAATGTGCTGTGAGAGCCAGTCACTGGGGGCAGGGTGGAATTGGGATGGCAGCGAGCTGCTGTCTCTCTCCCTGGGTTGTGTGGCATGGCTCGTGAGGAAGGGGTTGAGACAGCACAGAGCCTAGGTGATAGGGGAAAGGAAAAGGGAGAAGGGGAAAAAATGAAGAAAAATAAAAAATATGGCACTTAGGGAGTTGGCCTGTGGGGTGGCACAGAATTGGGGAGGCTCTGTGCCCAAGGCTTTCTAGCCGTGCCATATAGCACAACCTGTTCAGAAGGGGAAGGGTTTGCGCGCATGGCTGTGTGTGGGAGAAAGGAAAGGGAGGAAGGGAGACAGAGAAGAAACAACAACAACAAAAGAAAGGAAAAACTATGGCACTGAGGGAGCCGGTCGGTGACAGTGGTACAGACCTGGGGAGGTCATGTGCCGGTGACTCTCTAGCTGAGTGGTACAGCACGGCCATTTGAGAAGGGGCAGAGGCAGTGCACAGGGCTAGGTGGGCGGGAGAAAGGGAAGGAAGGAAGGGAGAGAAAAGAAACAGAAAAAGAAAAAAAAAAACAAAGCAAACATTATAAAAATATGGCACTGAGGTAGCTGGTTAGTGTGCATAGCGCAGACCCAGGGAGGCCCGTGTGCCTGCGGCGCTCTAGCCGAGCGGTGTTGTAAGGCTCCTCGAGAAGGAGCGGGGATAGTGCAGTGGGCTTGGTGAGCAGGAGAAAAGAAAGGATGAATGGAGAGAGAGAAGAAACAAAAGAACAAAACAATCAAATCAAAAAAATACGTCACTGAGGGAGCTAGCTGGGGGGTGGCACGGACCCAGGGAGGCTGTGTGCCAGTGGCTGTCTGACATAGTGGTGCAACACTGCCTGGCAAGAAGGAGTGGGAGCAGCTCATGGGGCTAGGTGGGCAGGAGAAAGGAAAGAAAGGAAGGGAGAGAGAGAAGAAATTGGAAAAGAAAAAAAAATGGCGCTGAAAGAGCTGGCTGGTTGGGGCTGGGTGGATTCAGGCAACAGTGAGCCGATGTCTCTCTGGCCGAGCAACCATGGCCCGATGGAAAGCAATGGAGGCTTCGTAGAGGGAAGAAGCGTAGGGGGTGGGAAAGGGTGTAACCCTGGGTACTGGGGGGAGCTCTGTGAAGTTACCTTCCCTTACTCCCTGTCTGTGTTCCTTGGTGGCTGTAGTCCAAGATGCAAATCTGTGCAGCGTTACCTGGTAGGAGACCTCCACACCATAGCTCTCCTCGTTCTCTGTTCTCTGTCAGTTTCTCATCTCATTTGGTGCTTGATCGAGTTCTTCCTACCTACATTTGATGCTTAGGATTCCAGGATTGATGTTTTTATCTGTTTTACTTAGTTTTCCGTGTCTTTGCTGCAGAGGGATGGCATGGTGCTTCTGTCTGTAGTGCTATGTTGGCCTATTCAAAATGACATGATTTTTGAAAAAGATGCAAAAATTTTCTCAGCTGTCATTTGAACCTTGATGTATACAGTAACTCCTCCCACTATTTTCTTCTGTTTGTCACTTAGACTGAAAGATGATTTCGTATATAAATGGTGACATAAAATAGAGTTGAGTGTCTGTAAGCTCACTACTTCATATTTGCAAGCAGCAGTTGAGATGTGGAAATGGAATTTAGTTACTGGGGATAGCTACGTGAAAAGGGTAGTAGTAGTTATTGTAGCAGTCAGAACCTATCTAATTTCAGGGGGTATAGTGATCAGGATCAGCCCAAAGCTGATCCCTATGAGGTGGAAGTCAGACATACCTCCACTCTCCAGCCTTTTTACCAATTCTAACACCAGCCATCCCTCCCATGGCACTCTGTACTCTTCTTGTAGGTTTGAGAATTCATTGCAATGGACACAGAGAAGTGAGCTTCTCGCTGTCTTCAGTGTTACAACCCTTGACCCATGTTACGGCTCTTTTTGGAGGTTCCTTGCCTCCTCTCTCTTTCTGCTTTTTCTCTCTTCTTCCTGCTGCTGCTTCTGTTTCTGCTTCTTTCTGTCTGAAAAACCTCTGTGTGACTAACTACATATATAAATAACTCCTTGTCATTTTCAGGAGTCCTTGTGGTGCAGTGGTTAACAGCCTGGCTGCTAACCAAAAGGGTGGCAATTCGAATCCATCAGCTGCTCCTTGGAGACCCTATGGGGCAAGTTCTACTCTGTCCTATCAGGTTGCTATGAGTTGGAATCGACGGCATCGGGTTTTGTTTTTTTGGTTTGTCAATTTCAAGGCATGGCCCCTTCCAGTAAGGGGGGGCACAACTGACCAATCCCCTCTCAGTAGGCCACAGACACTTTATTTGCATAGTTTGCTGACCAGTCCCTGCAAGGTGCTTACCAAACCACCGGGCAGTCTACAGCCCAGGACCAGACAAAAAGTTTCAAACCAAGTTGTTTCCAGCTTATCCAGTAAATGTCAATCATCCTGGACAAAAGTAACAAATCCTCTGGGGTAGAAAACTAGGGCAAAGGTAAGATCTCTCAAGCTGTTTTTCCAAACAACCAAGGCAAAAAGACCGTATGAAGGAACTCATTTCCCCACACCATATTTTGAGTGAAAGTGTTTAAAAATATGATTACTGCAAAGCTAAGGCTCAGATACCTGTCAGGTGGAATACCAGGGTGATACCATCAAGTCTTTTGTTTTTTTTAACAAACATTCACTGCCTTTACCCAGATGGTAAAAATGCGCTACCAAGATATTTGTCACGAGAGAGAAAAATACATCCTTTTTTTTTTTGGTGGCTCTAGTGCCTCAGGATCTTTAGGTCGTGAAGAAATACAAGGGACCATATTCAGAAGTGTATGGGGCATTCTGTTTATCAATGTTAGCAATACACTGTGGATACCTTACATGAAAACTGAAGTCACAGAGAGTTTTCAAGTTCTCGTCATCCAAAAAAAAAAAAAGGTTTATTTGAAGATTGTTAATATTGCTCTGGAAAAATGCCATTAAAGAAGACGTGTCACTGAAAAAGAAGTTATATATCCGTATGTCATATACTGCTGGCCTCTCACTTGCATACTGTTCATGAGGCAAGCCATCTTTTTATTCCTGTACATTCATGTATCACATAAAAGGAAATTTCATGGGTTATTACCCATCTCAGTTTTGCATGGTGGTGGTGAGTGTTTGTTCTGTGTCATAAGACACTGCCTACAGATGTTGTTGTTAGGTGCCGTTGAGTCGGTTTCCACTCAAAGTGACCCCATATACCACAGAACAGAATGCTGCCCAGTCCTACACTATCCTCACAATCGTTTTTATGCTTGAGCCCATTGTCACAGCCACTGTGTCAATCCATCTCGTTGAGGGTCTTCCTCTTTTTTGCTGACCGTCTACTTTACCAAGCATGATGTCCTTCTCCAGGGACTGATCCCTCCTGATAACATGTCCGAAGTACCTAAGATAAAGTTTCGCCATCCTTGCTTCTAAGAAGCATGCTGGCTGTACTTCTTCCAAGGCAAATTTATTCATTCTTTTGGCAGTATGTTCAATATTCTTCACCAATACCGTAATTCAAAGGCATAATTCTTCTTTGGTCTTTATTTATTGTCCAACTTTCACATGTATATGAAACGACTGAAAATACTGTGTCTTGAGTCAGGCACACCTGAGTCCTCAAAGTGACAAAGATGCTTTGAAGAGGTCTTTTGCAGCAGATTTGCCCAGTGCAGTGAGTTGTTTGATTTGTTGACTACTGCTTCCATGGGTGTTTATAATGAAATCCTTGACAACTTCAGTCTTTTCTTCGTTTGTCATGATGTTGCTTATTAGTCCAGTTGTGAGGATTTTTGTTTTCTTTATGTTGAGGTGAAATCACACTGAAGGCTGTAGTCTTTGATCTTCATCAGCAGGTGCTTCAAGTCCTGTTCACTTTCAGCAAGCAGGGTTGTCTCATCTGCATAATGCAGGTCGTCAGTGAGTCTTCTCCCAATCCTGATGCCACATGATTCTTCATGTATACAAATACTGGCCTCTAAATGGAGAAGAAATCATTTGCTTTTCTGTCAACCCCATTTGTACTGATTTTGGTTTAAAATCTTGTGTTTATTTTCTACCCATAGACCTGAAAATCGTTGCTTCTTAAAAAATAAATACAGAAAATGACAAATAGTAGACTTTGTTATTGTTAATAACGTTATTTATCATAATGTTAACATTAATAATAATGTTATTGTATTGCTATGATTATTGTCATTCCAAGATATTTATTTTTTAAATGAAAGTTCTTATCAGTTTTTTCAAAAATAATATTTTATTGTATTTTCGGTGAAGTTTAGGTTCCCTTTCAGTAATTTCTGCACAAATTGTTCAGTGACGTTGGTTACATTCTTCATAATGCATGAACATTCTCATTTCCATTCTGGTTGTTCTGTTTCCATTAATCTAGTTTCACTGCCCCCTTACAGTTCCATCTTTGTTTTAAAGTCATTGTTGACCATTTGGTCTCATATGGGTACACGGTACTTATAGGTGATATTCATTGTTTTTTGAGCCAATCTGTTATTTAGCTACAAGGTAACCTCAGAGGTTAGTTTCGTTTCAATAGTCTCGGGTAGTCCTTCAGCCTCAAACAATCCAGTAAGTCTGTTTTTGTTGTTTGTTTTGTTTTATTTTAGGGATTAGAGGTTCTGTTCCACATTTTTATGCCATTCTTTCAGAGTCCATCTATTGTGGCCCTGGTTAGAGTGGTTGGTAGTGGTAGCCCCGCACTATCTAGTTCTTCTGGTCTCAGCGTAGATGAGGCTGTGTTTTTTGTAGACTGTCCTGTAGACTATTTTCGTTGAGTCTTTGGTTTCCTTTTTTCTTTTTTGCTCTGGACACGTAGAGACCAATGGTTGTATCTTAGATGGCTATTTACAAGCTTTCAAGATCTCAGACACTACTCACCAAACTAGGATGTAGAACGTAACGTTACGAACTGTATTATGCCAGTTGATGGAGATGTTCCATGAGACCGTGGTCCTATTCCTTCAAATCCAGAAAAACAGTCCTGTGAGGTGTTTGACTGTGTCTAATAAGTATCCATAACTGTGCCCCCATGTGCTTTATTATACATATTAATATATGTGCATATAGCCACATACATGCATATATATACACATAGGCACACACCTGTATATATATACATATATACATACCTATACACATATATGCTTACATACATACATACAGTCATGTACCACATAACATCCATTCAGGCAACGTCCAACTGCATATACATCCAGGGTCCCATAAGGTTATAATAGAGTTCAGAAATCTCAATTAGAGAATAGGACATAGTGGACGTAACCAGAGGACTTAGCAAACACAGCAGCTTCCCATACCAACACATGTATCTCTTGTGTCTTGTATACAAAGTGATTGCACTGCCAAGTAATAATGTTACAATACATACATAACTTACAATACATATGTCTTGATAGTCATAATAAACGCCTGTGTAACTGTACTTTCATTGTCATTTTCACTTGAGCTTTCCCTACTTACAAATAAAAAGTTTACCTGTTAACAGTATATGCTTTGAATCATAGGCAGCAGCATCCAATACCTGTGTGATGCATCTGAGTGTTGTAGTGTTCTCTCTCTATTTAATTTTCTTCTGAAATTATTACCGCGAAGTCCATCATGGCTCCCAAACGCAGCAAAATCAGTGATAGTGATAGCAGCAGCAAGAGGCAAAGAAGAAGTATCGATTTGGAAGTGAAACAAAAGGTTATTAAACAGCACAAAGGTGGAAAATCAGTAAACGCTATTGCTCGCAATTTAGGCATGTTCGTGAAACATGCAAGTCACATAACGTCCTGTATCACAGAATGTATCATGGACGTTAAACAACACGTGACTATATACCTGCACATACATTTTTTGGTTGTTTTTGCTGTTATTTCGAGATTATATATGCTATAGCAATTACCAGCAGGTCCTTTTTTCCTGTGTACATTTTAGTGACATTGTTTGCCTTTGTCAGGCTGTGTACACTTCACCCTCACTAGGTTTTTCTTTTACTGTTAACAAAAATAACAAATGTCTACTACCTAGAGAGTGAATCCTCTTCTCCCCTTCCATCCCTGGTAACCACTAATGAACATTAGTTTCTATACATTTGCCTGTTTATGTCATTTCATAAAAATGAGAACATACAATATTTGTTTTTTTGTGATTGACTTATTTTGCTTGTAATGTCCTTCAGGTTCATCCATGTTCCAAGATGTTTTGGGAACTCTTTTTTTTTTTTTTATCGTTGAGTAGTATTCCCTTGTATGTATGTACTGCATTTTACTTATCTAAATTCATTCATTGATGGGCACTTAGATTGTTTCCATCTTTTTGCTGTTGAGAATAGTGCTGCGATGAACATAGGTGTGCATATGACTGTCTGTGTCACGTCTGTTAGATCCCTAAGGCGTGTACCTTAGCAGTAGATTTGGTCGGTCATATGGCAGCTCTGCCTTTAGTTTTCTGAGGAACTGCCAGACTGTTTTCCGCAAGGGCTGCACCATTTTGCATTCCCACTAGCAATGGATGAGGATTCCAGTTTCTCCATATCCCCCCATCACTTGTTATTTTCTTTTTTTTTTTTTTAATCTTGACCATCCTGATGGGAGTGAAATGTTATCTCATTGTGGTTTTGGTTTGTATTTTTCTGATGGCTAATGAAGTTGAGCATCTTTTCGTGCGTCTGTTGGCCATTTGACTGTCCTCTTTGGTGAAGTGTCTGTTCGTGTCCTTTGCCTAGTTTTTGATTGGGTTGTCTTTTTGTTAAGTTCTGGAAGTTTTCTATGTAATTTAGATATTAGACCCTTATCAGTTATATCATTTCCAAAGATTTATTTCCCAGTCTGTAGGTTGTCTCTTTACTATTTTAATAAAAGTCTTTTTATGAACATAAGTATTTGACTTTTATGAGGTCCCAGTTATCTACCTTGTTTTCTGTTGCTTGTGCAATTTGTTGTTCTGTTTGACAGTCTACCACTGAAAAAAATTAAGTCCCAAAGCTTCGCGACTATGTTTTAGTTCTTATCAAATTAATACATGCCAACCTGTCCACCCTCAGAAAAAATCACTTTTAACCATCTTTTGCTTTCAGTTCTTTTTCTAGTTTTCCTTCTTAATACTAAAACTTGGAGGTAACTATAGATAATATGCTTATACATCTGTTTCTAAATTTATCACCCTTAGATAATTTCACTGACTCTGACATCAAAGATGAGGATTTAGCTAATTTATATTATTTTCCTTCTTCCTCCTTGTTCTCAATCCTTGATACCTATATTTTAGTTTATAGTTTATATTGTTTTTTGGTTATGCTATTAGTCACTGTTGTAAAATTTAGAGAAAAAAA
>NW_004444206.1:2068141-2069746 GCF_000243295.1 Trichechus manatus latirostris
GTCTCCCTCATTTTCTCTGACCCTCTACTTTACCAAACATGATATCCTTTCCTAGCGATTGGTCTTTCCCAATGATGTGTCTGAAGTAAGTGAGCCAAAGTTTCACCATCATCACTTCTAAGAAGCATTTGGGTTGTAGTTCTTCTAAGACTGATTTGCTTGTTCTTCTGGCAGTCCGTGGTATATTTAATATTCTTTGCCAACACCACAATTCAATTGCATCAATTCTTCTGTCTTCTTTTTTCATTGTCCAGCTTTCACATGCATATGTGGTATTGAAAAGACCGTGGCTTGGTTTATCCATGCTTATTTTATACTTGGTAACTTTTAGTTATTCACTTTTAAATTTTTGTGGTGAGGAAAAATATAGTTTTTTATTTCAGCAGCACTACTGGGTCTGAAGTTTAGGCTGGTCATCTAAATCATTGTCTCTGAAGGGAAAAATATTCTGGACACCACTTGGGATTTAACTGCAAGCAATAGAAACCAATTTTGGCTAACTTAAGTCTTTAAAAAAAAAAAAAAGATTTTATTGACAGAACCAAAGGAATAATCAGATCTCAAGAAGGTCAGGTATTAGGACAGCTTCAGGAGCTGCAGTGGTTAGAATGAATAGACAGTCTCTTTGGAGTGCTGACATTAGAGTGATTCTCCTCTGAAGTTTTTTGTTAATTGTGACATTCTGCTTAAGATTCCGATTACAAGGAGAGAGACTGTTGGCTTAGCTCGATTCACATGCTCAGTTCTTGTGTAGGAACAGGACATTAATTGACAGTTTCACTGTAAGCATAATAATGGAGGAGAGAGAGTTCCCAAAGGAAAAGAAGAGTTTTATCATCAGAGCTGGGCAAAGATAACAGATGTCCACTCTGCTCTGTAACAATGTGTCAGTGTTCACTTCTAACTCACATGTTGCTTTCTGACCCTAGTCCTGCCCCCCGTGCTTGTGCCAAGGCACAGTGAATATAACCCCCAGCTCAGCCTTCTGGCCAAGTTCCGCGGTGCCTCCCTCCACAGTGAGCCGCTCCTGCCACACAATGCCACCTATCCTGACTCCTTCCAGCATCCTCAGTGTTCCGCATTCCTCCCGTCACCCAGGCTCGCTTTCTCGCAGTCCCCATGCACTGCCAGCTACCCGCGTTCCCCAGGAAGTTCTTCTGAGCCAGCAAGTCCATATCAACACTCAGGTCAGTGAAAACAACGGTGAACATGAACATGTGGTGAAAATATGACCCAAGATAATTATCTGTGGAGAGACAAACATAATTACAATAATTGTATCTAACATACGTATAATGCTTTATAGTTTACAAAGCAATCTCCTGTACTTTAAGTCATTATGACCCTGCTGCCCCCCTCCCCACCCAGTCCTATAAGGTAATTAGGACTATACTCATTTTGAAGCAGTTACAATGTTTTTGCTGTGGTTTCTGGTTCTAATCCTCTGGAAGCTTATAGAAACTAAATGTATTTGAACAGTGTCCCTGGGAATTTCCAGGGATTTTTAAAAAAAGGGAGTAGACACAAGATTAAAATAGTTCTCTAATCCAAGCGAAGGAGCCCTGGTGGTGCAGTGGTTAAGTACTTGGCTGCTAACCGAAAGGT
>NW_004444206.1:2071163-2072974 GCF_000243295.1 Trichechus manatus latirostris
TGTGTTCCTGCAGTAATTAAACAAACAGGTTTCTGTTCTTTTGCCTCTTCCTATCCATGAAGGACAGACCCCAAGAATGATACTAGTTAGTTACTCATGGAGGGAATAGCCGTTTTCATTGCAAAGGATAGAATTCTTTTCTGAATGTAGATAATGAGCTCGACTGCTCATCAAAAGTTTGGAAGTTGGAGTCTAGCCAGAAGTACCTGGGACTTGAACCACCAACCTTTCAGTCTGCACCACCCATGGAAGGAATAGCCTTTTTCATTTCAAAGAATATAATTTTTTTCTGAACAGTTAACAGCAAAATGCCACCTGAACAGCAATTCCGTACATAAACAGGACTAAAAGGGATTTTTGAGATCAGCCGGCTCAGCCCCTTCATTTTATAGACAGATTTCCTCAAGAACCTCCAGAAGAACTGCCTGACCATAAGTTTTTCACCAGGGTCATAGTTGCTTTTCTCAACAGACCCGCGGAATGCTCTATCCGTGGTTCCCCGTGTGGTCCAGGGACCACCTGCCTTAGAAGCCCAGGTGCTTGTTGAGACGGAGGTTGCTGTGTCCAACCACTGGTCTCCTGAGTCGGAATTTTGGGGGTGGGGCCTGGAGTCTGCATTTTTAACAGGACCCACCACAACTTGTTTGCATCCTTGAGTGTGAAAACTATTAGAATAGACAATTCATTTCAACAAAGGCAGACTGGCCAACCCTCTCTTGCCCTTAAACTACACCACTAATGTCACAAGACTATTCTGGAGTGCCGTTAGGAATGTATGTAGAAGAAATCAATTGTTCTGAGATCCTCACAAGAGTTGACTGGGTTTTTTCCTCTGCCTCGTGGATTCCTATTGTGTTATGAATTAAGTCCTGATAAGATGCTATCTACCGAAGGGCAAAGGATCACTGTCCTTGCATAGAATCTGTATTGGAGAGAGTGGCCTTTATCAGCCTGCTTTGGGCATAAGGTAATCATCAGATTTTAGCATTTCTGTGTTTTGGGGCATATCTTGAACTATTTCAGGGCAGAGCAATCCAGTGGCCATTGTTCAATCCATAGCAACAAAGGAGCTGAAAATTAAGCTCAGTTTAAAGAAAGTTCAGCTTTCTCAGTTTTGAAAGCCAGATGACAGACTCTTGCTCTTGAGAAAAGCTAGGTGAATAGCTCCTAGATTGGAAAATCTTATCACAAAGTAATTTGAGCTCTCAATGACAACTCCTAAGTGAGAAGGAAAACTACACAACTCTTCAGTGAGGCCCCCAGAACAACCAGTTTCTTCTGTAGGGCACCCCCTGTGTCACTTCAGAGTAGCCTTGTTGCATTAATGGGCTCTCCTAGCAGTTACAGAGCCCTGGTGGCGCAGTGGTTAAGAGCTCGGCTGCTAACCAGAAGGTCGGCGGTTCGAATCTACCAGGCACTCCTTGGAAACCCTGTGGGGCAGTTCTACTCTGTCCTGCAGGGTTGCTGTGAGTCGGAATGGACTGGACGGCAGTGGGTTTGGTTTCTGGTTCTTAGCAGTTACACTGTCCACCAAACCCGCGAGTTTAAAGGTAAAAAGGTTGGACCCCACTGTCGTGTGGTTTATCGGTTTGACAGTTCCTCTGTTTCACTGCTTTCTTTCAGTGGACACACCGTCCCCGCCATTTGACAATTCCTTTGTTTCGCTGCTTTCTTTCAGTGGACACACCGTCCCCGCCTTGTGCCACAGACGCCCCTGGGACCCAGAGTGGCCGACCTGTAGATGCCACAGCTGACAGTCATTTAGTGCTGTCCATGCCTAATGAAGGTAAATTTGCAGATGAACAGCGAAG
>NW_004444206.1:2074143-2075465 GCF_000243295.1 Trichechus manatus latirostris
TTGTGTATAAATGCAGCTTTTGATTTAGTGGATTTGGGCTGGGATCCAAGAATCTGCATTCCTAACAAGGTGATACAGAGGTCTGTGAATCATTCTTCGCGTAGGGAGGGTGTAACGGAGTGTCCTAGAGTGAATTTTAGCTATAAGATCCTTCTGTAAATCAAATAACAAGCCCTAGTTTATCCGTTTTGTGAGTTTCTATTTTGGTGCATAGCGTATGGGTTTTGTTAATGTGGAACAGACTCTAGTTGTATTTATCTTGGTTGAATTATTACATTCAAGGGGAATAAAGGTAATATAATAAATGGAAAGGCAGAGGATGGGAGTAGGAAGCAAAGAAAGAACTTTGAAATTTGGTTGATTTCTAGAAATTTTAGGGTGAAAATATAACATGCATGGGTTGCCCGATGAAATATCCAGCTCTCTGTAAAATATGTCTATGCCGTTAACAACTTGGTATTCTTTATGTAGCACAGAGGAGACTGCGAGGCCCTCTTCGTGGAACTTTTTTTTTTTCTGTTTCTTAAATAATTTGAAGCCCAATTCAGTGTTTGTTTGTTTGCTTTTTTATCATAGCTGAATTATTATTTTTTTCTTTAAATTGTTAGATAAAATTTTTTTTTTGCCAAAGGGATTCAGTTTGGCTGCTATTGTTCATATATAAAGATGACATGACATACCAACTTCCTTTTAGCTGGTATTCCTTTAGGGGTGATGAACTTTATATTGATCCTTCATATCGTCTTTTGTCTAGACTCCTCACGAGTAATAACTAACCAAGGAGATTAACAAGGACCATGGCCTCTGCCCCACAGGTGTGCTAACCAAATGGCTAATCACAAACAGCTTCCATTAAAGTGACGGGTCTTAAAAGATTGTAAAGCGACAGAATTGGTCTTGCAGCCAGCTTGCTGGTTAAGAGCACTGATCTAGGTTTCCTGGTGGAATCATGAAATGTGAAGCGCAGGTATGACTGGCATAATGTGTCATCTGGTTCATTTTCTTGCAGAGTTCCGGCCAGTGTGCTACGAGGAGCCACAACACTGGTGTTCCGTTGCCTACTATGAACTGAACAACCGAGTCGGGGAGACGTTCCAGGCCTCCTCCCGAAGTGTGCTGATAGATGGATTCACAGACCCTTCAAATAACCGCAACAGATTCTGTCTTGGACTTCTTTCCAACGTAAACAGAAACTCAACAATAGAAAACACCAGGAGACACATAGGAAAAGGTAAAAGCAAATGTGTAATTCCTTTATATATTCTTCTGAGCTAAAATATGGAAATAGAAGCACACCATGTCTGTGCAACCTGTAAGAGACA
>NW_004444206.1:2078512-2079951 GCF_000243295.1 Trichechus manatus latirostris
GAAAGGACATGAATTTTGGGGAGCCAATGGGTGGGATGTTATCGGTTGAATTGTGTGCCCCCAAAATGTGTGTCAGCTTTGTAGGCCATGATTCCCAGTATTGTGTGGTTGTCCTCCATTTTGTGATAGGATATTTAATTTCTCTATGTGTTACAAATTTTAACCTCTATAATATTAACGAGGCAGGATTAGAGGCAGTTACGTTAATGAGGCAGAACACAATCTACAGGATTAGGTTTATTTTGAGTCAGTCTCTTTTGAGATATAAAAGGGAGAAGCTAGCAGAAGGACAGGGGACCTCATAACACCAAGAAAGTAGTGCCAGGAGTGGAGCGCATTCTTTGAACCTGTGGTCCCTGCCCTGAATAGCTCCTAGACCAGGGGAAGATTGATGACAAGGACCTTCCTCTAGAGCCGACAGAGGTAGAAGGCCTTCCGCTAGAGCTGGCACCCTTGTTTGTACTTCTAGCCTCCTAAAGTGTGAGAGAATAAATTTCTCTTAAAGCCATCCACTTGTGATATTTCCATTATAGCAGCACTAGATAACTTAGTCAGTCTCCCACAACAAAAAATTGACTTTCACCAGTTTTGCTTTAAATGGTTCATACTTCAGTTTTTATGCTTGTTTTGTAATAAATGCTATAGTTATAAATGAACAAATGAAAAGATGTCATAAAAGAATTTAATAATCAGAAAACAAATATTACCACAAATTACGATATTTTATTTTTAGATAGATCTTTCATCTCTAACATGTTATAATTTAAAAGATTTCTTTCTATTCTTTGCTCTTACAAATTCTTCAGTGATTTCATCACATTTAAGCTGCCAAACAATATCTGCTTCCATACATAATACATAATAAAAATAATGAATTGAGTCTTTTTTGAATCGTTGTATGCTGAGTGTTTTTGAGTCTCTTTAGGGTTGAAAATGAGCATTCTGTTGTGCAGTTTGTAATCATTAAAGTTAGGAATATGCATAAAACAATTTAAACACTAGGAAATATGCATTGTATTTTATCTCTTATTATGGAATCACACATAAGTGATTCCATAAGCCTGCATGAGTAAAATTGTCTTTCCTGAATCTGTAAACTTAGTTCTCGTGTAAGAATGAAATTGTTGCACTTCAAGTGTGTCAATGATGGTGTAGTATGTGGTTACATGAAATTGATCTCTGGCACTCTTTTATATTTCTGTCATTTACTTGTTTCTTTCTAATGCTCTGGGACAGTGAACTGCTTGATAATCAACATTTGGCAGTATTTGTTTGTTGTGTTTTCAAAATTTCCAAAATCTTCTCTTGTGCCACCAGGGCCTCTTAAATTATGTAAATACCCTGTGCATGTCTTTAAAAGTAAAGAGAGCTTGACGCATCTGATGAAAATGCTGTAATACGTTATTACACATAACAAACATGAATACATACTCTCGTGT
>NW_004444206.1:2080244-2083928 GCF_000243295.1 Trichechus manatus latirostris
AAAAAAAATCAACTGCTTCCAGACAACAAGTGATTGGGTGGGACTATGCAAATAAAGTAATTGTGGCCCACCAAGGGGATTGGTCAGTTTTGCCATCCTGCTAGGCTAAAAATGAGCTGCTATCCCAGAGGCACGAAGAGAGGGTCTCACCACCACTGAGGAAGAGGAGCCAAGAGTGGAGCTCATCCTTTGAACCCGGGATCCCTGCACTGAGAAGCTTCTGGAACCTGGAGACAGGGAGAGAGAGAGAGAGCTGTAACATGGAAGAAGGCGAGAAGCAGTGGCAGAGAAATGGCAGCAGGAGAGACTGGCAGGAGACTGATGCTGACACATTGCAGGGATTGCAACCAATATCACAAAATAATTTGTGTATGAATATTTGAATGAGCAGCTAATTTGTGCTGTAAACTTTCACCTAAATCACAATAAAATTTACAAAAATACATTGTTGGAATTTGGTTCAGGATTGTATTTTATCTTTCAATCACTTTAGGTAGTAGTAACATTTTACAGTTTTAAGTCTTCCAATCCATGAGCATGGAATGTTTTCTGTTTATATAGATCTCTTAGTTTCTTGCAGTAGTGTTTTATAGTTTTCCTTATATTAATCTTTTATATCCCTGGTTAGGTTTATTCCTAGGTATTTTATGTCTTTGAGGGCTATTGTATAAATGTTACGATTTCTTGATTTCCTTTCCAGAGTCCTCCTTGTTAGTGTAGAGGAACCCAACTGATTTTTTTGTGTTGATCTTGTAGCCTGCCACTTTGCTGAATACTTCTATTAGTTCCAGTAACTTTCTTGTGGAGTGTCTGGGATTTTCTGTGTATAGGATCATGTCATCTGCAAATAAGATAGTGTTACTTCTTTCTTTCCAATTTGGATACTGCTTATTTCCCTTTCTTAACCTTACTGCTTTTAGCTAGGACTTCCAGTACAATATTGAATAAGAGTGGTGATAAATGGCATCCTTGTCTCCTTCCCATTCTCAAGGGGAATACTCTCAATTTTTCTCAGTTGAGATTAATGTTGGTCGTTGGTTTTGCATATGTTCTCTTAATCATGTTGAGGAATTTCCCTTCTATTTGCACTTTGATCAGAGTTTTTATCTGAATGGGTGTTGGATTTTATCAAATACCTTTTGTATCTCGATTGATATAACCATGAGATTCTTTTTCTTTGTTTTATTTATGTGGTGAATTATATTGATTGACTTTCTAATATCAAACCATCCTTGCATCCCTGGTATGAATCCCACTTGATCATGATGTTTTTTTTTTTTTTTTGATATGCTGTTGTATTCTGTTGGCTAGAATTTTGTTGAGAATTTTTGCGTCTATATTCATGAAGGATATTGGTCTGTAATTTTCTTTTTTTAGTGGTCTTTGCCGGCTTTTGTATCAGGGTTATCTGACTTCATAGAATGAATTAGTGAGTATTCCTTTTTTTAAATATTTTATTGTGTTTTTGGTAAAAGTTTACATAGGAAATTAGGTTCTGATTTAACAATTTCTATACATATTGTTCAGTGACATTGGTTACATTCTTCACAATATATCAGGATTCTTGCTATTTCCATTTTGGTGGCTCTGTTTTTATTAATCTAGCTTCCATGCCCCCTTTGCCTTCTCATCTTTGGTCTAGGGTAAATGTTTGCCTTTTGGTTTCATCTAGATGAATATTTTGAGGAGCATGGTACTCACATGTGACATTATTTTATGGGCCAATCTGTCATTAGGCTAAAAGGTGACCTCAGGGAGTGGTTTGAATTCCAAGTTTAAAGAGTATCTCAGGGCTAGAGTCTCAGGGGTTCATATAGTCTCTACCAGTGCAATAAATCTGGCCTTTTTTTTTTAGGAATTTGAGTTTTGTTCTACATTTTTCTCCCATTGTATCCGGGACCATCTATTGAGTCTGTGGTCGGAATGGTTGGTGGTGGTAGCCTGGCATCATCTAGTTCTTCTGGTCTCAAGGTAGGTGATGTCATTGTTTGTGTAGACTGTTGGTTTTATAGACTAGTTTCTTCTTTGAGTCTTTGGTTTCCTTCTTTCTCTTTAGCTCCAGATGAGTGAGACCAATTGTTGTATCTTAGATGACCACTTGTAAGCTTTTAAGACCCCAGACGGTACTCACCAAACTAGGATGTAGAACGTTGTCTCTTATGGACTATGTTATGCCAGTTGACTGAGTTGCCCCACGAGAGTATCGTCCTAAGCCCTCAAACCCAGTAGACCAACCCCATGAGGTGTTTGATTATATCTAGGAAGTATCCATAACTGTGCCTCTATGTGCTTTTTTTAATACTTGAAAATATATGCAGCACACATAAACATATATGTACATATGTCCACAGTTTATTTATATATGCCTTCCTGTACGTATTTATGTATACTTGTATATCTGTGTAACTAAACACATACTTTTTAGTTATTACTGTTGTTGCAAAATTGTATATCCCCTGATGAATTGTTTTTACAAATTTCCACATAAATTGTTCATTGATGTTGGTTACATTTATCACAGTTTGTCAGTGTTCCCTTTAATTGTGTCTGTACCATTCAATTTGTGCTCAAACACTCGTCTTTACTATGATTGTGCTATGCTCACTACTTCCACACACGGAGCCACATTTCCCATCACCAAAAGTAACAAATCTCTAAGTGCTAAAGTGTACTTACCTCTCCCCCCTCTTCTCCCTGGTAATCACCAGTGAACATTGGTCTGTTTGTGTTTATCTGTTCTAATCTTCTTATAAACAAGGGATCAGACAATATTTTTCCTTATATGCTTGACTTATTTCACTTAGCATTATGCCCTCCAGGTCCCTCTATCTGTGTTATAGTATGTTTCACAGACTCATCATTGTTCTTTGTTTGCATAGTATTCCGTTGTGCGTATGTGTCACGATTTGCTTATCCATTCATTTGTTAATGGCACTTTTGGTTGTTTCCATCGTTTTGCTATTGCGAATAAAACTGTAGTGAACACAGGGGTGCATATATCTGGTCGTGTCAGTAGTTTTAGGTCTTTAGGGTATATTCCTAGGAGTAGGATTGCTGGATCATAAGGTAGCTCTATTTTTAGTTTTTTGAGGAAGTGCCAAACCATTTTCCATAGTGGTTGTACCATTTTACAGTCCCACCAGAAATGAATAAGTGTTCCAGTCTCCCAACATCCTCACTAACATTTGCTGTTTTCTGTTTTTTTAATCAGTGCTGTTTTAGTAGGAGTGAGATCGTATTTCATTGTAGTTTTGATATACATCTCTCTAATTGCTAATGATCATGTGTTTTTTGGCTGCTTGAATGTCTTTGGTGAAGTTTCTTTTCATGTCCTTTGCCCATTTGATAATTGGGTTGTGTGTCTTTTTATTGTGGAATGTTAAAGTTTTCAATAAATTTTGGAGATTAGACCATTATCTGATTTGGCTTTTCTAAAGATTTTTTTCTCAGTCTGTAGGTTCTCTTTTTACTTTTTTCTTGATATCACCTTAACATCCCCCCATATGAAAGTTCTGTGACTACACTATTTAGTCCCTCTGTTTTCTTTTAATATTGTTATCGTTTACATATTGACAGCTTTCCCTATTTCCAGTCTTTTAGCTTTGACTTATTTTTGTGACTTCCATATCTGGGTTGATACCTGGTTGTTGTGTCCTGTGTTCTGTCTTGGGTTGTTCTCTGATA
>NW_004444206.1:2085882-2086928 GCF_000243295.1 Trichechus manatus latirostris
TTTTGCAGTATCATGTAGATTTTAGAGATTAGACGCTGATTGGATTTGTTGTAGCCAAAAAATTTTTCCTGGTCTGTAGGTTGTCTTTTGATTCTTTTTGTGAAGTCTTTTGATGAGCATTAGTGTTTGATATTTATGAGCTCCCATTTATCTAGTCTCTCTTCTGGTGCTTGTGCATTGTTACTTATGGTTTGTATTATGTTTATGCTGTGTATTAGGGCCCCTAGCGTTGTCCCTAATTTTTCTTCCATGATCTTCATCATTTTTTATTTTATATTTAAGTCTTTGATCCATTTTGAGTTCGTTTTTGTGCATGTTGGGATGTATGGGTCTTGTTTCATTTTTTTGCAGATTGATACCCAGTTATGCCAGCACCATTTGTTAAAGAGACTTTCTTTTCCCCAATTAACGGACTTTGGGTCTTTGTCAAATATCAGCTGCTCCTAGGTGGATGAATTTATGTCTGGATTCTCAGTTCTGTTCCATTGGTCTATGTTACTGTTGTTGTACTAGTACCAGGCTGTTTTGACTACCGTGGTGGTATAATAGATTTTAAAATCAAATAGTGTGAGGCCTCCCACTTTGTTCTTCTTCTTGAGTAATGCTTTACTTACTCGGGGACTCTTCCCTTTCCATATGAAGTTGATGATTTTTTTCACTATCTCATTAAAAAATGCCATTGGAATTTGGATCGAGATTACATTGTATCTGTAGATTGCTTTGGGTAGAATTGACATTTTCACAATGTTGAGTCTTCCTATCCGTGAGTAAGGTTTGTTTTTCCACCTATGCAGGTCTCTTTGGTTTGTTGCAGTAGTGTCTGGTAGTTTTCATTGTATAAATCTTTTACGTCTCTGTTTAGATATATTCCTAAGTATTTTATCTTCTTGGGGACTACTGTAAATGGTGTTGATTTGGTAATTTCCTCTTCCGAGGTTCTCTTTGTCGGTGTAAAGGAATCCAACTGATTTTTGTATGTTTATCTTGTATCCTGAAACTTTGCTGAAATCTTCTATTAGTTCCAGTAGATTTCTTGTGGATTCTTT
>NW_004444206.1:2090520-2091984 GCF_000243295.1 Trichechus manatus latirostris
AAAAGTAACATAGGGAAGACAAAAAATAGCTTGGTGGGAGTCTGCTGGTGGGGATGGGGTGGACTCAGGGTTGTGGCAGGCTAGTAGCTCTCTAGCAGAGTGGCACGGTATGGCCCTTTGGGAAGGGGTGGAGATGGTGTATAGGACAGAAGGGTGAGGGGTGGGAAAGTGTGTTTCTCTGGTTACTGAGTGCTCTGTCTTCTGTTGGGAACTCTGTGAAGTTGCCTTCCCATACTCCCTGTCTGGGGTCCTTGCTGGTTGTGTTCCAAGATGGTGATGCTGTGCCGTGTTAGTTGACAAGGGACCTCCACTTGGTATCTCTCTTCATTCTCTGTTCTCTCTTAGTTTCTTCTTCCATTAGATGTTTGATCTATTTTTTTATCTCTTCATTTGATGCTTAGTGTTCCAGAATTGACGTTTGTATCTATTTTATTTAGTTTTTCAGATCTGTGCTCCCAGGGGTTGGCGTGGTGCATGTGTCTATGGCACCACGTGGCCTCCGCCCTTCTTTGTTTTATTTATGTGGTGAATTACATTGATTTTCTGATGTTGGCCCACCCTTGTAATCCTGGTTTGAATCCCACTCGATCATGGTGTATGATTTTTTTGATATGTTGTTGTAGTCTGTTGGCTAGAATTTTGTTGAAACTTTTTGCATCTATGTTCATAAGGGATATTGGTCTGTACTTTTCTTTTTTTGTGATGTCTTTGCCTGGTTTCAGTATCAGGGTTATGCTGGCTTCACAAAAAGAGTTCAGTAGTGTTCCTTCCTCTTTTATTTTTGAAGAGATTGAGTTGGATCAGTGTCAACTCTTCTCTGAATGTTTGGTAGAATTCTCCAGTGCAACTGTCTATCCTGGTTGTTTTTGTTGTTGGTAGTTTTTTAATAACATCTTCAACCTCTTCTTTTGTAATGGGTCTGTTTAAAATTTCTACCTATTTGTGTTAATTTGGGTAGGTAGTGTGTCTCTAGCGATTTGTCCATTTCCTCTAGGTTTTAAAATTTGTTGGAGTATAATATTTCATACAAACAGTTATGATCTTCATCTCTGATGGATTGGTTGTAATGTCACCCATTTCATTTCTACATTTGGCTATTTGCCTCTTCTGGATTTTTTCTTTTGTCAGTCTAGCCAGTGATTTGTCTATTTCATTGATCCTTTCGAAGAACCAACTTGCTGTTTTTATCAATTCTTTCAGTTGTTTTCCTATATTCTAATTCATTAATTTCTGCCCTGATTTTTATTATTTCTTTTTTTCCTGTTGCTTTTGGTTTCTTTTGCTCTTCCTTTTCTGTTTGTTCAAGTTGTCTGTTTAAGTTAGTGATTTTTGATCTTTCTTCTTTTTTAATGTAGGCATTTATTGCTATAAATTTCTCTCTGAGTACTGCTTTCGCATGTCCAAAAGGTTTTGATATGTTGTGTTTTTTTAATAGCACATTTATTTATCTTTATAACATACATT
>NW_004444206.1:2101539-2106196 GCF_000243295.1 Trichechus manatus latirostris
AGGGACGGTGTGGTGCTTCTGCCTAGAGTGCCATTGTGCTTCTGCCTAGAGTGCCATTTTGCCAGAAGTCCTCTCTAGGAATTTTTTTATTCCACTTTTGGTTTCTCGTGTGAGCCAGTAATTTTTCAGTATATTATTTAGTTACCATGTAATTATTTTTTTCCACATTTTACCTTTTATTGATTTCTAGTTGCATGCGTTATGGTTTGAAAAGATGCTTTGTATGATTTCAGTCTTTTTCAGTTTGTTGAGACTTGTTTTGTGACCTAGCATGTGTTCTATTCTGAAAAATGATCCATGTGCACTGGAGAAGAATGTGTTATTGTTCTGATATTAGGTGGAGTGTTCTATATATGTCCATTAGGTCCAGTTCGCTTATGATTTTATTTAAGTTCTCAATGTCTTTAGTGATTTTCTTTTTAGATGTTCTATGATTGAAAATTTTGTATTGAAGCCCCCTATTATTGTGGAGTTGTCTATTTCTCCTTTCATATTAGTCAGAATTTATTTCATGTATTTTGTGCATTGCCGTTACCAAAAACCAAACCTGTGGCCATTGAGTTGATTCCAACTCATAGCAAACCTATAGGACAGGATGAACTGCCCCATAAGGTTTCCAAAGAGCAACTGGTTAGCAGCTGTAGCTCTTAACCACTATACCACCAGGTCTCTGCATTGCTGTTAGGTGCATATATATTTATAATTATTGTCTTCTTGTTGAATTAACTCTTTCATTATGTAATGTCCTTTATCTCTTAACAGACTTTGATTTAAAGTCTATTTTATCTTTTTTGTTTACTGATTCTTATGAAAGACCCTTGGTATGTTAAGTTGTGTTTTTCTCTTGCTGCTTTCAAAATTCTCTTCTTGTCTTTGGTTTTCAAGAATTTTATTAGGATGTGTCAAAGAGTTGATCTTTTCGTGTCTCTTCTGATTGGGGTTCATGTAGCTTCCTGTATTTGTGGGTTGGTTCTCTGCTCAGGTCTGGGTAATTCTAATTACCTCTTGGATAATTGTTTCTATGCCTTTATTGTTGTCATGGTGTTCTAGTATTCCAGTAATGCTGATGTTAGATTTCTGTGATGGTTAAGATTGTGTGTCAGATTTCTTAATTGAATCCCACATTTCTTTTTGAGTTTGTTCACTTTTCTTTGTTCTTTTCTCTTATTTCTCTTGAGACTTGCTAAGTTCAGGTATTTTGTCTTCTAATTCAGATATTCTGTCTTCTGTGTGTTCAACTCTATTGGTGCGTGTTTCTCTTGCTTTTTGTAATTTAGGTGTTGTATTCAGATCCAGTAGTTCTCTTTGATTTAGTTTTTTTTTTTTTAGTATTTTCAGATTTCTTGTCGAATCTCTCATTTTGTTCGTCCATTTGCTTCGTGAACTCCACTAGTTTGTTCTCTGTGTGTTTTTTGCTTTCTTTAAATATATTTAACACCATAGTCTGATAATTATCAATTCTTTGCATTATCCTGGCCTCCATAGGAGAAATTTCCTCTTCTTAATGTTTAGCTTTTGAGTGTTCCTTTTTTCTCTTGTGCTTTTGTGTTTTAACTAGTTTTTGTTGAACCTGAGCCATTTTTAATGTTCTCTTTAGTTTTTTAAATCTGTTTATTGTGGGAAAATTTTCTGGTTGGGTGCCCTATTGGGGGAGCCTCCAATTGTTTATTGCCAGCCCCAAAGCTGGGACCTGCACCCAGCCACTCTGCGGGAGAAAGAAATGACACACTGCTACCTCCGAGATTCACAGGCCCAGGAACCCTGGGAGGCAGTACACCTCAGCCCTGCAGATTTCCTGTTAGATAGAATGTCTCAGCAGCAACAGAATTAGTATCTTCTGTGAACCATTAGATGACATTCTTATATTTAGATCCCCCCCGCCTCACCCCTAGAGTTGATTGAAGAGATCTATATGCTTGGTCTCTGGGATTCAGTACACATGTGCAAGAGGTGGGGGGTGTTCACTGGATGCCTCAGTTGATGTGCGGTAGCGATCGACTTTACTGTGGTGACATTGAGGGTTTTTTTAGTCTTTTCCTCACCTGCACCTCTGCACTGGCACACTCACTACCCACAGTGTCTCACTGGGGGCCACCTCCTGCTTGCCTGTCAGTCTGGACTATACCCCACACCTTATTGCCCTTACAGTTCCTCCTGGCCCTAGTCCTCGTTCATTCCAGGCCTCAGCGGAGGTTCAGCAGTATTCATGCAATGTTAAGGTCTTCCTTTGCACCCTCCCACTTCCGTGGCCCACGAAAGCCCACGGCCAACTTGCGGCGTCTTAAAAATATCTGACTAGATAACTAGATAACACAGATAAGCTCCTTTTCTGTGTTCCTTGCTTGGGTTGTTACCCAGTCCCATTCCAAAATGGCTGTGATGAGCACATGATGCCAATGTTAGCAGGTAGGATCTCAATTTCTGTGCTGACCTCGTTCCTCTCCCCCACTTCTGGACTCACCCCAGTTCTCCAGTTCCTCAGCTGTTGTCTGGAGTTCCGAGATGTGCGTGCTTGTTTTTATTCGTTGTTTAGTGAGTTAGTTGCTGGAGAAGTAGATGGCAACGTCCACTCACTTTGCCATGGTTTTCCACCCTTCCCTTCGTTTCTATATTCTGGAATAGTTTGAGTAGAATTGGTGTCAGTTCTTCTCCGAATGTTTGGTAGACTTCTCCAGTGAAGCCATTTGGGATGGGGCTTTTTTTTTTTTTTTTGGTTGGGAGTTTTTTTAATGACTTCTTCAATTTCTCCTTTTATTATGGGTCCATTTATTTTGTCTTTGTGTACCTCTATTAGTTTAAGCAGGTAGTGTGTTTCTAGAAATTTGTCCATTTCTTCTAGATTTTCAAATTTGTTGTGGTATAGTTTTTCATAATATTTTGTTGTCCTTTTTATCTCAGTTCTATTATAATTTCGCCCATCTCATTTCTTATTTTGGTTATTTGCATCTTTTAATTTTTTTCCTTTGTCAATTTGGCCAGAGATTTGTCAGTTTTCTTGACCCTCTCAAAGAACCAACTTTTAGTCTTGTTGATTCTTTCTGTTGTTTTTCTGTTTCATTTATTTCTGCTGTGACCTTTATTATTTCCTGTTTTCTGATAACTGTGGAATTCTTTTGCTGCTCCTTTACTATTCAGGTTGTAGGATTAAGCTACTGATGTTGGCCCTTTTTTGTTTTTTGATATGTGCATTTATTGCTATGAATTCTCCTCTGAGCACTTCTTTTGCTGTGTCCCAAAGATTTTGGTATGTTCTGTTTTCATTCTGATTTGATTCTAAGAATGTTTTAATTTCATGTTTAATTTCTTCCATTACTCAGTAGTTTTTAAGTAAGGTGTTATTCCATTTCCATGTATTTAATTTTTTTTCCTTGTTCTGTCTGTTACTGACTTCTAGTTTATAGTGTTATGATCAGAGAAAATGTTATGCATTATTTAGATGTTTTTGAATTTATTGAGGCTTGATTTGTGGCCTAAAATATAGACTATTCTGGAGAATAATACATGTGCATTGGAGAAGAATATGTACTGTGCTGCTGTTGGGTGGTGTGTTCTGTATATGTCTGTGAGGTCAAGTTGGTTGATTGTGTTGTTTAGATCTTCCAGATCTTTGTTGAGTTTCATTCCATTTGTTCTGCCCATCATCAAAAATGGTGTTAAAGTCTCCTGCTGTTATTGTACAATTGTCTATGCCCTCTTCTCATTTGTCAACTGTCTTGTTATCCAACATTTCACATTTATGACGGTAGTAAAAAATCTACTCTCTATTTTGTGCATTAACAACGTACATCTGACATTAACAAATGCCAAGGTGTGAGGTGAGAGTAATGCTGGATGTGATGGTTAAGGTTATATGTCATCTTGGCTGGGCCCTGATTCTCAGTGGTTTGGCAGTTACATAATGATATAATTTGGCAGCTATGTAATGATGTAGTAATCCTCCATTTTG
Source organism: Trichechus manatus latirostris (assembly GCF_000243295.1). Classification (NCBI taxonomy): domain Eukaryota; kingdom Metazoa; phylum Chordata; class Mammalia; order Sirenia; family Trichechidae; genus Trichechus; species Trichechus manatus. Next base: position 2,105,486 of record NW_004444206.1, read on the forward strand.
TGATCTGATGTGGTCATCTTCCATTCTTACATAACACTGACTTTCACACAGTGACCTGGTTTTTGGAACCTAACCGTGTCGATAAGTGAGGAGAGAGTGTATTTCTCTTTTTAATTCTAATTCTGTTAGAGTTTGTTTTATGTATTTGGAGTTCTGTCATTGGGTGTGTAAAGATTTATTATGGTATATCCTCTTGGTGGATTGACCTTTCATCATTATATAATGATCTTCTTTGTGTCTTATAATGAATTTTACCTTAAAGTCTATTTTATCAAAGATTATTATTGCCACTTCTGCTCTTTTTGGTTACTGTTTGCTTGATATATATTTTTCATCCTTTGATTTTTAGCCTATTTATGTCTTAGTGTCTAACATGTGTCTCTTGTAGGCAGTGAGTTGATGGGACTTTTTTTTTTAATCCACTCTGCCACTCTCTGTCTCTTCACTGGTGCATTTAATCCACTTTTAGTGTGATTGTCCGTAGATATGAATTTACTGCTACCGTTTTGTTACGGGTTTTTTTTTTGTGTGTGTGTGGTGTTAATGGTTTATTCTGCTTCATTTTCTGTGCTGAGTTCTTTTTGTTTATGGGTTTTCTTTTTGTATCCTTCGTTGTTTATTTTGTGTTTACTGAGTCTTTCATTTTTTCTTTATTTTGGTGAGTAGATTTATTAATTTTCTTTGTGGTTACTCTGAAATTTACCTTTATGT
>NW_004444206.1:2106889-2109039 GCF_000243295.1 Trichechus manatus latirostris
GCTTAGACTTTCTTCATTTTTCTTTTTTTATACTTCTTTTCTGATTGTTCCTCAAACAAATTAGTATCAAGGGATTTGTCCCTCATTTTGCTGACTCTTTTTTCCGTTGATTGAATTCTACCTTTATATCCTTTCATTATCTATTTCTGACATTTTATTGTTAATCTTTTGGATTTCTAGTTGTTGTTTTTGTATGGTTCCTAATTGTATATTTTCTCATTTTGTTCTTGTATTCTTTTCCTGAATTCTTGTAGAGTTTTGTCTGTGTTTTCCTTGATCTCTTTGAGGATCCTATGTATAAATCTTGATTCTTTATCAGGTAGTTTAATTACCATTTCTTCCTCAGGGAGGTTTTCTACTCCTTTATTTTGGTCACTTATTGGAGCCATCTTATTGTTTCTTCATGTGATTTGTTATTGTCTGCTGTCTCCGAGGCATTAAGGTGTTAATTATTTATTTCTTTATTGATTATATGTATGTTTTATGCTGATATTTTTTATTAATTTTGATGTATCTGGAGCTTTGTTCTCTTTCTCTTTAGAATGTCTTTCTTTGTATCATTTTGTTATTTTGTGGTTCTAATCTATGTGTGACTTTGGTGTCTGTTGGCCCGGCATGATTTCCTCTCACTAGTTGGTATGGTGGGTTACACCCACGTGCAAGTCCTCTGTGGTCAGGTTCATATGTCTTCCCATACTGGATTGAGTGGAGGTCGGAGAGCAGGTTCTTTCTGTCGTATTGGGTGACTAGTGTGTGTGCTCAGGGCCCCTCGACAACCTTTATGGGACCTTGGGGTTCTTCTGGGTTGGTGCCACAAGTTAGTGCATTCTCTGGAGGTCAGAGCAGGACATCTCCATATCTGCTGTGAGGGACTGCTACGAAAATGGATGGGGTAGGCCTGCTGTGCATGCAAGAATTGGTGTCTCAGTAGGTGGTGAGGAATCAAAAGGTTTCACTGCAGGTGCAGGAACTGTTTGGGGGTGTGAGATGTGTGATGTTGCAGCTGGGCGAACGTTGGATGTGGGCACTAGGATCGCCTGCTCATCATTTGGCAGAGGTGCAGATGGCACCTGTAAAGATGTGACTGGCGTTGCTGGTGGGGTGATGTGTCTGTCTAGCCAGTCACCAGGGTGTGGGTGCAGGGAGTGTTCTTGCCCATCGCTGGATTGGGCGCTGCGTGTATGCAGCACTGGTTGCCTGTAGGTTGGGGTGAGGGTGCACGGGTCACTGGTCACCAGATGGGTAGCATGAACAGTCACACCACTGGTTGCTGGCAGGCAGGGCAGCATAGGCAGGGGAGGGGGATCTCATGCCTCTTGTCACCAGTCTGGCGATAGGAGTGCATGCTGGCAATTGCCAGGTGAGCAGGGATCCTTGGGGGTAGGCAGAGTGAGCGCGGGCCCTTGTATTTCACAGAGGGCATGGTGGGCGTGACTGGGCTTGCCCACCTTGGCTCTGTCCACCTGCACCTCAGGGCACACACTAAGGCGGATGGCAGTTGAGGTGACTGCACTGGGCTGATTCTAGGGGAGCTCTAGTTGTTATTCTGTGGGTTGACTTTTCACTGGGTGGCTGTCACGTGAATGGCCAGGTGCCCCACCAACAAGCAGTGCCTGCACTAATTCCTAGCTCCCTCCCTTCTTGCATTCACCAGAGGGGCTAGAGGTTTCACCTGCCCCTCTGTTCCTCCCTTTTACTCCTCTGCAAATGTGCACTCCCTCTCTATACTTTCTCCTCCTCTAAGGCTCTGATAACTCAGTCTGTTCTACTTGCTGTAGAGGCCCTTCCTCATGGTTCCCTGGTTTCAAAGCTGTACCACTCAGGCGCTTCCACCCTTCAGAGGTGCCCTGTCCCTAGCTGCGACCTACCACCTTGTCCTTTCTCTGCGGGGTTGTTTGCACAGAATCTCTGCCACCAGCTGCACTCTTTGCAGTTGCTTTCTTGGGTTCCTCACTCTGGGTTGTTGTTTGTTGCTGTCCCAAAATGGCCACGCTGCTCCTTGCCAGCAGGCAGGGTGCAGTCGATCCATGAATCTGTTTTCCTGCTGGCCTCCTTCTGCCTCTCCTTCTAATTTGTGCTCAGTCTGTGTCTTAGTCATCTAGTGCTGCTCTAACAGAAATACCATAAGTGGATGGCTTTCACAAAGAGAA
>NW_004444206.1:2111639-2114308 GCF_000243295.1 Trichechus manatus latirostris
TATTTCTGTTAATAGCAACATTAGATAACTAATACAGTCTCTGTCTCAAAGTGCCCCTTCTATTCTGCCCTTGAACATATGATAGCATAGAATGGCATACTGTTATAGCCATTGAATGTGATGTTGCAGAGTCATGAGAAAATGTCCACAATATATTATCAAAAAAAGAAAAAGGTATAACCTATCCTGTGTGATAAGATTCCAGTGTTATACCAATAATATGTATGATGTCACTTTTAAGCTAAATTAATAAAGAAATGGCTGTCATAATGTAGGCTGCAGGAATATCTGCACATACGCATTTTTTCCTGTATTATTTCAAAGGAATATCACATAAAATAGAAAATTCACAAATAAATGAATTTCAGTGACATGAAATTCTAAAATAGATATAAAAATACATAATGGGAATGTTGGGTAGTATTCATAACTGGAGTGGGATAATCAATTCTACGAACTCTTACCTGAAAATAGTTTCCAAGTATTACACAATTAAAAGATCCTACTGTTCTATTTTTGCTGACTGGTCTGTAATCGTAGTCTGAGCTGCTAATCCAGTGGTTCTCAGAGTGTGGTCCCTAGACCAGCAGCATAGGCCTCACCTGGGAACTTGTTAGAAATGCACATTGCCGGGCCCTGTTCCAGACCTACTGAATCAAAAACTCTAGGGTGGGGCCCAGGGACCTGTGCTTTAGCAAGCCCACCAGGTGATTTGGATGCATGCTAAAGTTTGAGGCCACTGATCTGCCCTATGGAAACCTTGACCTCTGATACACGTGGTTGAAGGCCACTAATTTAGCCTACCAAACAGGTTCAAATAAAATCCTTTGCCCACTCAGCTGTTCAGATACGCTGTCTCTAGGCAAAATCCACCCTACTTCGCAGTGGGGCTCTTCCACTCCAGTTCTGTCTTTATCCTGGTGCCAGAGCAGACTTGGGCCGCCCAGTCCTCGTCCCATTGACTCTGTCTCCCTCTTCTCTCTCCAGATGCTAAAATAGTGTTTACCTGCCTGGGCCTTTCACTACTTTTATAACTCTTGCCAACCTGTGTTGTGGTTACAGATAAGACTTTTAACAGGATTGAAAATTCTCTAGGATAAAGAGCAGAGTCTTAACTATACTTAATAGGTTCAGGCTGGGTTATATATTTGAAGGTCATTCAATTTCAAATATATACCAAACACTTAGCAGCCCCTTTCAACTGTTTCACACCTGCTTTCCATCTTTAAAAAACAAAAACCCTCAGCTGATGTAGAGGCAGGCCTTCCCACTTGAAGTTCCCTGTTGTTGGTTGCTGTCAAGTCACGGCTCCAACTCATGGCGACCTTATGTACAACAGAACAAAACGTTGTCCAGTCCTGCACCGTCTCCATGGCTTTGATATGTTCAAGCCCATTGTTGCAGCTGTTGTGTCACTTCATCTCATTGAGGGTTTTCCTCGTTTCGCGGACTCTCTACCAAACGTGATATCCTTTCCTAGCAATTGGTCTTTCCTGATGATACGTCCAAAGTAAACAAGATGAAGCCTTGCCATCCTTGGTTTCTAAGGAGCATTCTGGTTGTTTTCTTCTTAGACTGATTTGTTGCAGTTCACAGAGGTTGTTAAAGGAAGTCAGTGCTTGGTTGGTACCCATACCTTACCTTCAACGTGTCAGTCCAGCCAAGTAGCTATGCCTACTCAGCATCACTGCCTGGACATGGGTGCCAGGCCTAAGGCTGTTCAGGGAGAATGAATAATGAAGAAGATAAAGGAGGGCTGAGCAGAGACGAGAGAGAAGCCAGTGCAATACAGGCCAGTAAGAGGGTCTTGTCTTCTGCGGTGCTGCTGGGTGGGTCCAAACCTCTAACCTTTAGGTTAGCAGTCAAGCGCAAACCGTTTGTGCCCCCTAGGGACCTTGACCCTCTACTTTACCAACCGTCATGTGATGTCCATTTCTAGCGATTAGTATTTCCTGAGGACATGTCCAGAGTAAGCAAGTTGAAGTCTCACCATCTTCGCTTCTAAGGAGCATTCTGGTTGTATTTTTTCTAAGACTGATCTGTTTGGTTTTTTGGTGTTAACATATAACTCAGAATTGCCTCAAGTGCTACTTAGAACCTGACAGAGAAAGTCTAAGTAGCTGTCAGTCACGTTTTCTAAGTACAAGGTTATGCAGGCTGGGGTGTGAGAACCCCTGGAGGTTCTATTGTAAGTTCTGTTATTTTAAAATTTTGTATGTTCATTTTGAGGAGACCCAAAGTATATTACTATAAATATATTCTGGATCATTTCTGTGAACACCTTTTAACTGCATAGTGACTGCACTTACAGTCATGTTGACACTAGTGCTGGAGTTTTTTTTTTTTTTTTCATTTAAAGTTGGAGAAAAATTGTTTGGTATTCAGTATTCACTAGATAAAAAATTACTCATTTTGTCTGTACCTAACCGCTTGCTCTAAATTAATGTCGAATTTCAAACTCAGACATTTAAAGGGAAAAGAATCACCTAAAATTTAATTTGGAATGAAAATTAATGTGAACAGCAACATTCTTAGAATGCTGTTTTGCCTTTTAATTCCAAGAATGTTAGATTAAGTGATATCAGCTACATTTTGATTGTGAGTCTTTGTATTATTATATCTGGAAATGTGGCAAGAATTTAGTTGATTATTCATAAGTAAAAGTAGGC
>NW_004444206.1:2115733-2116984 GCF_000243295.1 Trichechus manatus latirostris
TTTAATACTACAGAGATTTTTCCATCCCTCCAATTGCTGAGTACTACTGCCACTCAATAAATACTTGTTGAATTTACTTGTATTAAATAAGACGTTCTTCACTCTTAAGAAGCATATGGGCAAAGGGAGGAGAAAGTCTTTATAGATAAGTGTCGTAGTTTCTTGGTGCTGCTGTAACAGAAATATCACAGGTAGGTGGCTTTAAAGAACAGAAGTTTCTTTTCTCACAGGTTAGGAGGCTAGAAGTCCAAATTCAGAGTACCAGCTATAGGAGAAGGCTCTCCTTCTGTCAGCTCTGAGGGAAGATCCTTGTCTCCTTCAGCTTCTGGAGCCCCTGTATTCCTTGGTCCCTTGTCCACATGGCGTCTCTCTTCCCTTGTTTGTGCTTCCTTGTCTCTGTCGGTGCTGCTCCTTGTAACTCAGAAGTGATTAGGTTTAGGACATACCCTATACTGACATGACCTCCTTAACATAACAGAGAAACCCTATTCCCACACAGGATTACATCCACAAGGATGGAGATTAGAATTCCAATACATGTTTTAGGGGGACACAATTCAATCCATAACAAAAACTGAAAACCAAACCACTTGCTGTTAGGTCGATTTTGACTCGTGGTGACCCCGTGTGTTCTAGAGAACTGTGCTCCATAGGGTTTTCATGGCTGTGACCTTTCTGAAGCAGATCACCAGGCCTTTCTTTTGAGGCACCTCTAGGTGGATTTGAACTGCCAACCTTTCAGCTAGTAGCCAAGAAATTAATCGTTTGCACCACCCAGGGACTCCAGGATAGACAGAGCTGGCTCTAATACAATGCAGTATGTATCAAGTGCTATTGTGAAAGTATGTACAAACTGGAATAGAAACATTAAGGTAGGTGTGGTTGATTATGGAGACTAGTAGATATTCTCTTTATCAACATTTGTTGAATTTCTCAAAGTAAATCTTAGTGAGGTTGATGTAAAGGTTGAAGAAGCAAGGAAGGTACTTAGTGGGAAGGAAAAACAACTGGATTTGCGACTGGTGAGGGCCTCGGTTTCGTCATTCTGTTTCATTGTTGCAAATAGTACTTGCAAATATTCTGGTATTTCAGAATCTGAGCTTGTTAAACTACCTGAGTCTTTGTGACACAGTTTTCAGATTGTCAGATAGCCATCTGAGAAATCAGTATGACTTGTTCCAGGTTTTCTCCAAAGTAAATTTGATTTAAAGTTATTATGAAAAATAATTGGTGCAGTGGTTAAAAGTGCTC
>NW_004444206.1:2118164-2124486 GCF_000243295.1 Trichechus manatus latirostris
CAACCAATCATGGGGATGGTGCAGGACCAAGCAGCATTTCATTCCGTTGTATATGGGGTCACCATGAGTCAAGGGCCAACTGGATGACAGCTAACAAGAACAACGGAAAAAGTAGCACAGGGCAAGGAAAATTGGAGTGCTGGGGTCGGGGTAGGTTGCAGTTTTTGAAAAGGAGATCAGAGTAGGCCTCATTGAAAAGGTGACACATCAGCAAAGACTTGAAGGAGATAGAGGGAGTTAGTTATAAGGATATGTAGGGAAAGCGCAGTAGAGCAGAGAGAAGAGCAAGCACAAATGCCCTATGGTAGGATTGTGCCTGAAAATTTCAAAGAACAGCAAGGAGGCCAGTGTGACTGGAGCATGATGAGTGAGGTGGAGATGGGGTCAGAGCAGTAATAGGGAGCCAGACCAACACTTCGTAAGCCACAGGAAGGGGTCTGGCGCTTACTCTAAGGAGATGGAGAGCCATTGCAGGGATTCGAGCAGAGGACTTTCATGATCTGAGTTATGTTTTAAACTCTGGCTGCTGTATGGGATTATGCAGGTATTATGCAGTTGAGGGTGGAGGTAGACAGACTGACTGTTTAGGAGGCTGTTGCAGTATTCAGGTTAGACATGATGGTGCTCCCACCAGGAGACTTCCAGTAGTAGTTGTAAGTGGAAGGACTCTGAATTGTGAAGATGGATTCGATGGGGGTATGAGAAAAAGAGAGGCGTTAAGTTCGTCAGATTTTTTAGCCTGATTAGCTGAAAAGATGAAGTTACCTTCAACCAAGATGGAGAAGAGGTAGATTTGGTTTGGACGTAAGATTAAGAGTGCCGTTTTAGTGATAGTAAGTTTAAGATGTCCATCGCACATCCAGGTGGAGCTGCTGAGTAGACAGATGTATGAGTCTGGATTTTGGGAGAGAGGTCTCAGCTGGAGATGTAAATTTGGGAATTGTCGGTTTGGATGAGATCACCAAGAGTTTGAGGGGTTCTGGGATTAAGTCCTAGAGCTCTTCAATATTACAGATGGGGGGAAGAGAAGAAAGGAAACTGAGAAAGAACAACCAGAGAAATAATAAAACCAAGAAAGTATGGTGCTTTGGAAGCCAAGAGAAGAAAATGTGTTGAGGAGGAGACGGGGTGATGAACTGTGTCAAATACTGCCTGTTATGGGCTGAATTGTGTCCCCACATATGTGTTGGAATCCTAACCTCTGTACTTGTGGATGTAATCCCATTTGGGAATAGGGTTTTCTTTATTATGTTAATGAGACTGTATCAGTGTAGGATGTGTCCTAAACCTGCTCACTTCTAAATTATAAAAGGAGCTGATTAGACACAGAAGCAAGCACATCCAGAAAGAAGACAGTCTGATGAGGACAGAAGCAGATGAATCTACAAGCCCAGGAACTCCCAGGATTGCTGGCTATAAGAATCTGTAGTAGACAAAGGACCATCCCCCTAGAGCCCCACTCTGAACTCAGACTTCTAGCCTCCTGAACTGTTTCTATTCTGATAAATTTCTGTTCTTTAAAGCCACCCCCTTGTGGTATTTGTGTTACAGCAGCACTAGGGAACTGAGACACTGCCTGAGAGGTTTGGAACCCCCTTACAGCAAACAGTTTGGCCTTTGGTCCTGGTTCCTGAGAGCCAGACCACCTTGAGGCCAGTGAGTAGGGGCTGACCAGCCCAAAAGGGCTCACCTGGGGGCCTAATACTAAGCCTCACGAGTCTCACGAAGTAATTTACCAGGGACCCATGGTGAGGCCAATCAGGGCTTTGGGAGACGGGGTTCAGTGGAGCTTCCAGGTTGAGGAGAGTGAACACTCTGCTCTCAGGAGGTTCATGGGTCCCTGGGGGGCATGGGAGTGCTGCTTTTGGGCCCCTCCCAAACCCGGCCTTATTTGTCCTTCATTTGTATCCTTCCTGGTTATAAATAGGTAGCTCTAAGTATAGATGCTGCTCCATGAATTCTGTGAGTCATTATCAAACCCACAGGGGCAGGTGGAGCCAAGAGGTCAGAAGTACAGGTGTTGTGTGAACTCCTGGTCTTGCAGCTGCTGTCCTGACAAGGTTAGAGGAAAACCCCAGGTTTGGAGCCAGTTGGTCTGAAGGGCAGGGAGTCGTGTGGACCTCCATTAACTCACCCCTGGATGGCTGGGGATGACATTGCTGCTGGGGTAGCTGGTGATGAGCATGAAGACGTGGGAAGGTGAGGTAGGCTCATTTTCCAGGTGGGAATTGGATTCCTGTTGATCCTGACCATGCAGTTAGCGATGATGATGGGAGGTGCCCACGGTGCTCCTTACTTATGCTTGTTAGTGCACAGTCCAGGTAACACGAAGTCTGAGAATCGATCATTAATTTTAGCAATACGAAGGTTGTTTTTGATCTCGACAAGAACAGTGTTGTTGGGGACTGGGGTGAAACTGATCAGAATGGCTTTAAGAGAGAATGGAAGGAGAGGACTTGGAGACAGCCAGTGTAAGACGGCTCTTGTGAGGGTTTTGCTAGAAAGGGGATCACAGAAATGGGGCAGTAACTGGAGGAGGTGGTGGGGTGATGACAAGTATTTTGAAGATGGGAGATATTTCAGCATGTTTGTATGTTGATGGGAATAGTCCAGTGGAAAGCAAAAGATCATAGAGAGGAGGGAGATTTGCTGGGATGATGTCCCTTAGAAGGCAAGTGAGATGACTCGAATACCCAAAAGGACAGACTGGCTTATTTGGAAACGGATAATCGATGGTAAGAGGTAGAAAGGCCGAGTATGTGAGTACAGGTGCTTGGGAAATTCTCTTCTGATTGCTTCATTTTTCTCATTGAAATAGGACAGAAGACCATTGAGTTGCAAGCAAGGAGGAAGGAGTAGGTGTTAGGTTTTAGGAGAGAGAAGCATGAGTGGAATAGTCATCTGGGAGAACAGAAGAGCGGGAGAGTGAATGGACCAGGGCAGATGGTGCCAGGCATCGGTCATGAGTGTAAAGTGCCACCAGGCAGCACAGTTATGTTCAAATCCACTGGAAATTTTAAAAATTTAGCTGGTTGTTTTAAAACTCTACTAAGATTACTGTTCGCAGTGACAAAACTATATTTGCTTGGCTGTGATCTTCCTTCATTTTTAAAATAACTTTTCATTGATGTCCATGCACTATATAGACAAGAACACACAAATTTGTTCTTTTCTTTTTTTACTGTCTCTCCTATGAATAATAATAAATGGGAAATTACCAAAAGTGAGCCAGAGAGAGAGGAGAAACAAGCCTTGCTAAGCAGCCCTGAAGAACCATGAACACCTTGCTGTTCTCTCTTCACAGCTTTCAGAAACAAGCCTTGCTAATAGCCCTGAAGAACCATAAACACCTTGCTGTTCTCTCTTTACAGCTTTCAGATTCAGGCACTGGTTGGTAGTGAGTAACCTTTTTGTGGAAAACACTGTTCTGCTCTAAGGGGATGAGCATAAGTTCAGGTTTCTTCCTTTGTGGGAGGGAAAATGATTTACTAGTGTTTCTGTTCTCTCTGGAGCCCCAGACCAGCTCTAAAAAAAACAGTTGCCGTCAAGTTGACCCCAATATGTGGCAACCTCCTGTGTGTCAGTGGACCTGTGCTCCATAGGGTCAGTGGCTGATTTTTCAGAAGTAGATTGCCAGGCCTTTCTTCTGAGGAACGTGTGGGGGGACTCAAAGCTTTTGGTTAGTAGCCAAGCACATTAACTACTGGCCCCATCCAGGGACTCCAGACCATCTCTAGGTCCATGTATTTAGTTGTGAACACAAAGGGAACATGTTGATTTGGACTCATATTAGGGTGCTGAGTTATCTGCAGAAGTCGTACTGGACTTACAGGAAGGTTGAGTTTACAATCTCTCCCACATCTCAGTATCTCCTCTGGGGCGTGGGCTCTGTCTGTGTCCACTGTGCTCTGTCTAGCAGCTCTGGAGGCGAACTGTAAAATCGAACACAATCACTCTTGGCTCCATTCTTGTTTTTCAGGGTTGGGGAGCTGAGTATCATCGCCAGGATGTCACGAGCACCCCCTGCTGGATCGAGGTTCACCTTCACGGACCCCTGCAATGGTTGGACAAAGTTCTGACTCAGATGGGCTCTCCACATAACCCAATTTCTTCAGTGTCGTAACAGTCCTCTTTTAAGCCACGTTTCTGCAGAATACATACTGTTGTACACGGTGGCTTATGTAATTTCAGATTTGGAATTAACTGAAGTTTCTAAGTACATGTATACATACTTATACTGTATACTAATCTTTTTTTAAATCAACATTTGTCTTGTGGTTTCTAGTTAACCTGATATCAGTACAGTGTGATTAGCAAAGCAGGGCTATCATGCCTCTACCATCGTAAGAAACAGCTTCTTCTGTGGGAGCCAGTAAGTGAAAGGCAACTGGGTCAGTAGTATTGGAAGGCTTTTGACAGAATCCAAGGGAGCTTTAGTCACGCATGTCGTTCTAAGGCGTGTTGTGTGGCCAGACAGAGAAATATTAAAACTTTATACAGGAAAATCAGGTACTGGAAGCACTAGAGCAAATAACGCTTTCAGACAGAACAAATCAAACCCGCATAGTTTAATGATCTCACTTTTAGTGCTGTTGGCAAGAGGAAATATCACTCTTGTATAATCAGGTAGGCTAAGCCAAAGAGATTTTTTTAATTGTGATAAATATATATGTAACAAAGCATTTGACATTTCAACAATCTTCATATGTACCACTCAGTGATGTTAATTATGCTCTGACATTGGAATATTTATGGCTTGACTGATACTAATGGTAGATCTGAAACAAATTTAAACTGTGATTGGAAAAGAAAAATGTGAAGCTTAGAGTCGTGTTGCTTCGTAATCTACCATTGTAAAAAAGAAAAAGAAGAAGGAATGAGTCTCATATGTGAGAACAGCATGAAATGAATTATCGTCCCAGATTGCAAGATGAGACCAGAAGTTCGTCCAGCAGTCACCCAGGGAGACTCCTGCTTTCCACATAGGACATCAGGTTCTGTTTTCCTGGCCATTCACCCAGCAATCCTGCAGATACTTGAGACTGCATGGCGTGGCATTGCACCACGTGTTTCAGTCCTATCAGAGAGGAAGCAGGTAAAGTAAAAGGGCTGGACAAAAGCATCTCAGGTTTACTTAAGTCTTCTCCCATTCCTACTTTAAAGTCTGTAGGAGAAAGCCCCCTTTTGCCACATTTTCCTTGCCTGTTGACAAACATGAACTGTTTACAGATTACCAAAACAATGGTGAAACCTTCGAGAAAATCTGGAGACAGTGTTGAATCGATTTTATGAGTTGTTTAACTTAGTGTCTCTATTGATTAAATCATCTATTGGTCAAATCTGGTAATCTCTTATATAGCTAGTCTCATACCTGGAAATATCTTCCCAAGAAAAATGATAATTTCAAAATCCCCCATAATTTTTGTAGAACACTCATACTGATAATAGGAACATCTTTTTTAAACATATACGACATTAAAACCTGTGGATGATAACTATAGGAAACTTCCCCACATTTCTAGGTACTTTCATGTATATATGTAATTGCCACCCACTAAACACTGCATTGCTTGGAAAAATAGTTTACACCCTCTTAAAAATGTGTAATTTGTCAGTCATGCTTGTAACAGACGGTACTTCATTGATCTATTCTCTTTCAGCTCTTTGTAGCACTAGTGCGCACATTAGTTTCTCATCAAATTGTATTCACGGTTGAAATGATCGCGTGAAAAAGATACATGAGCGACCTTCCACTGTCACCTCTTGTGATGACTAGTGTTATCTGATAGAATCTTTCATATATACAGTAGAAAGTAAACATTACATTTTGCATTAAAACTAAGTGGTGCATAGTGCTTATAAGCGCCCATAGTTTATGTATCGCGTACCTCTGTGCGGTGGTAGGTACTGTGGAATCAAATGGAAACACAGGACGGTCCCAGCCCTCGTGGACCTGAGCGTCTAGTAGTAAATCTGTTTGTCTAGAATCTTCATGTTTCAGAACTTTCAAAACAAAACATGTCATCTTTCTTTTGCTTGAAAAACTGTAATTCATTTCTTTATTATCTCAATTTTGAAACTTTTATTTCCCTTCTCTTCTGAGCAGTCAGGTGATAGATGAACACTTCTTGGATAAATGCTACCTTCCTTGTGTGTCTCAAAGTTGTTTTTCCCCCTTGCTCCCTATTCTCCAGTAACTCTCCGTCCCCCTTCTTTTGACAGAGGCATTAACATGGTGAGTGCCCCTCCCACGAGAGCATCAAATACATGCTGTTTTTGCTCCAGAGATCAAACATACCTTTCTTGATCTCTCCAACCAAAA
>NW_004444206.1:2124772-2131512 GCF_000243295.1 Trichechus manatus latirostris
ATAAATTATTAAGTTGGTACATATGAGTCGTCGCCAGCCATGTTTCACCAAGAGCTTTTATTAGGAGACGTGTGAAGTTCAGAGGATTTAGAATTGATGAGAAGTTAATCCTTAGCATGGTCGCATTTTCATCAGCCTTTTTATCGAAAATTTAACACAGTATTTCATTTTACTTCTAAATGTGCTCGTTTAGTACCCATTCTTTGACGTAGACAATAAAAAGAAACGTAAGAGCAGTCCCTGACAGGATAGCTAGCAAAGCGGACGTGCTCAGCATTTAACTGCGTGGGCAGTTCAGAACACGCTTGGGACGGCCACGGGAAGGATCATGTGCCCATGGGGAGTATAATCACGCTTGGGACGGCCACGGGAAGGATCACGTGCCCATGGGGAGTATAATGTTTTGGCCTGCTCACAACACCCAGAGCATTTCTCATGTTGTTCAGCCACTTTTTAAATATTTTCCTGTTAAACAATTCAGATGTGAAAAGTGTATTTTAGCTAGATGAGGTTTTAATAGCTGCCAATGGTTTGGAACTATAAACACGTCACTTTTCCACACATATACTTCCTGGGTTTTGTTTTTTTTTTTTTTTTACAGTCATATAAATCAAAACAGTCAGCCAAGAACATAGCGTTTAGAATCTCCCTTTTTATTGTCTTCTAAGGAAGTGGATACCCCCACAGCACCAACAGAGCCCTGGTGACGTAGTGGTTGAGAGCTCGGCTGCTAACCAAAAGGTTAGCGGTTCAAATCCACCAGCTGCTCCTTGGAAACCCTGTGGGGCGGTTCTGGTTCTACTCTGACCTATAGGGTCGCTAAGAAGTTGGAATCGACTCGACGGCAGCAGGTTTGGTTTGGTTATAACAATGACAAAACAGGAAAAGCATTTTTATAAATATCACTTGCTAGACTTTAAGCTCTTGCTTAGCGCTGAATGTGTCCCCAGTATTTGGTAAATATATTCAATCAATGTAGCCAAGTATAACATGCATTCCAAATTTGTCTTTCCCTGTTATGATTTAAGAACTGAACTGCATGACGAAATTAAGTGATCCTGGCATATTTTAAAGTTCAGCTCAAGTTAGTGTAAAACGGATAAAAACTATTCTGTTTGAGTGAAGTAATGCTTTTGATTATAACAACTAGGCTTCATTTATCCTTCAAATGCATACTTATACTGTTGTCTGAGTGTTTTTAATAAAGAATATTGTACCTGTATGTCTTTTGGCACATTTTTTCTACAAACCTCACAGAGGATTCACTGCATATGGGCCTGTAGCTCCTAAGGCAAATAAACTTAAGTCATACTGTTTTGAAAATGGGATGTTTTTAAAATCCAACATGCTATAGAGAAATTAGGTAGTCGTTTTGAATTAAACGTCTTGGAATAACTGACATTAACTATAGAATAGTGAAGATATTTCACAGTAACTTTATTTTTTTTTAATTTATTGTGCTTTAGGTGAGAGTTTACGGCACAAGTTAGTACCTCATTCAAAAATTTATACTCAATTGTTTTGTGACATTGCTTGCAATCCCTACATTGTGACAGCACCCCCCCCCTTCCATCTTAGGTTCCCCATGTCCGTTCGTCCAGTTTTCTTGTCCCATCCTGCCTTCTTGTCTTGCTTTTGGGCAGGAGTTGCCAATTTGGTCTTGTGTGTATGATTGAACTAAAAAGCACGTTCTTCTTGTGTGTTATTGTTTGTTTTATAGGCCTTTCTAATCTTTGCCTGAAAAGTGGGATTTGAGAGTGGCTTCAGTTAGTGGATGTTCGGGGAAGGCATAGTCTCGGGGGTTCCTCCAGTCTCTTGTCAAACCAGTAAGTCTGGTCTCTTTAGTGAGTTTGAATTTTGTTCTACATATTTCTGTTGCTCTGTCCGGGACTCTCTGTTATGATCCCTGTCAGAGTGGTTGGTGGTGATAACCAGGCACCATCTAGTTCTGGGCTCAGGCAGGTGGAGGCAGTGGTTCACGTGGTCCTTTAGTCTTCTGGGCTAATAGTTTCCTTATGTCTTTGGTTTTCTTCATTCTTCTTTGCTCTGGACGGAATGAGGCCAATAGATGTATCTTCATGGCCACTCACAAGCTTTTAAGACCCCAGACACGACTCACCAAAGTGGATGTAGAACATTTTCTTTATGAACCATGTTATGTCGATTGACCTAGATGTTCCCCGAGACCATGGTCCCCAGCCCTCAGCCCCAGTAACTCAGTCGTTCAAAGTGTTTGGATGTGTCTAGGAAGCTTCTATGACTTTGCCTTGGTCAAGTCGTGCTGACTTCCCCTATATTGTGTGTTGTCTTTCTCTTCACCAAAGTTGACACTTGTCTGCTATGTAGTTAGTGATTTTCCCTCCTCACTGCTCCCCTCCCTCATAACCATCAAAGATTGTTTTCTCCTGTGTGTAAACCTTTTATTGAGTTTTTATAATAGTGGTCTAATACAGTATTTGTTCTTTTGTGATTGACTTATTTCACTCAGCATGATGCCCTCCAGATTCATCTATGTTGTGAGACATTTCGCGAATTCATAGTTGTTCTTTATCCCTGTGTAATATTCCATTGTGTGTGCGTACCATCGTTTATCCATTCATCTGTTGATGGGCATCTAGGTTGTTTCCATCTTTTTTGCTGTTGTGAAGAATGCTGCAGTGAACATAGGTGTGGAAATGTCTATTCGTGCAATAGCTCTTATTTCCCTAGGCTGTATTCCTAGGGGTGGGAATTCTGGATCAGATGGTATATTTATTGTGCTTTCTGAAACTTTACAGAGTAAATTAGCTTCTCATTCAACAATTTATACACAAATTGTTTTGTGACATTGGTTGCAATCCCTGCAATGTGTCAACACTCTTCCCTTCCACACCCCAATTCCCCAATTCCATCCATCCATTTTTCCTCTCCCTTCCTGCCTTCTCATCATTGCTTTTGGGCAGATGTTGCCCTTTTGATCTCGTATACACGATTGAACTAAGAAGCATATTCCTCAGGTGTGTTACTGTTTTATCGACCTGTCTAATCTTTGGCTGAAGGGTGAACTTTGGGAGTGGCTTCAGTTCTGAGTTAAAAGCGTGCCCAGAGGCCATAGTCTCAGGGGCTCTTCCAGTCTCTGTCAAACCAGTAAGTCTAGTCTTTTTTTGTGTGTGTGTGTGAATTTGAATATCGTTCTACATTTTTCTCCTCTGTGTCCAGGACCCTCTATTGTGATCCCTGTCAGAGCAGTTAGTGGTGGTAGCCACGCACCATCTAGTTCTGGGCTCAGGCTGGTGGAGGCTGGGGTACTTGGGTTCCGTTAGTCCTTTGGACTAATATGTCCCTTGTGTCTTTGGTTTTCTTCATTCTCCTTTGCTCCAGACAGGATGGGACCAGTAAATGTATCTTAGATGGCCACTTGTAAGCTTTTAAGACCGCAGATGCTACTTACCAAAGTTGAATGTAGAGCATTTTCGTTATGAACTTTGCTATACCCGTTGACCTAGGTGGCCCCTGCGACCATGGTTCTCAACCCTCAACCCCAGTAACTCAGTCCCTTAAGATGTTCAGATGTGTCTATGAAGCTTCTATGACTCTGCGTTAGTAAAGTTGTGCTGACTTCCCCTATATTGTGCTCTCTTTCCCTTTACCAAAGTTAACACTTATCTACAATCTAGTTAATGGTTTTCCCCTCCCCGACCCTCCCCTTCCCTTGTAACCATCAAACATTGCTTCTTTCTGTGTAAACCTTTTCTTGAGTTTTTATAATAGTGGTCTCAAACAATATTTGTTCTTTTGTGACTGACTTATTTCACTCAGCATAATGCCCTCCAGATTCATCCATGTTGTGAGATATTTCGTGGATTCATCACTGTTCTTTATTGTTGCATATTATTCCATTGTGTGTATGTACCCTGTTTATCCATTCCTCTACTGATGGGCACTTAGGTTGTTTCCATCTTTTTGCTACTGTGGATAATGCTGCAATGAACATTGATGTGCATATGCCTATTCATGTGATGGCTATTACTTCTCTATGATGTAGTCCTAGGAGTAAGATTGCTGGATCCTATGGTATTTCTAGCTTTTAAAGGAAGTGCCGTATCGTTTTCCCTAGCAGTTGTAACATTTTATATTCCCACTAGCAGTGCATAAGAGTTCCAGTCTCCCCGCAGCCTCTCCAGTATCTGTTATTTTCTGTTTCTTTTTTAAATTTTTATTAGTGCCAGTATTGTCAGGGTGGGATGGTATCTCTTTGTAGTTTCGATTTGCATTTCTCTAATGGCTAATGATTGCAAGCATTTTTTCACGTGTCTGCCGTGGAGGCCAGCAAATCCCAGAATCAGCAGTTCAGACAGCAGACCTCTGGGGAGGTCAGTTGATCACGAACTGGACTCAGGATCCAGATGCAGAGGGAGAGAGTCTTGCCAGGACACACACATATATCTTACATGCAGGCCATACCACAGGGAAGGGCGTAATTTTAGTAAGGATGGGGCTTGTGTCATGCTCTCCTGCAAGGCTGTGACCCAAGACACACCTTACACCAATCCTGCCTCATCAACATGTAGGGGTCAGGATCCACAACACATAAAATGGAGGACAACCACACAATACTGGGAACCATGGCCCAGCCAAGTCGACACGTAGCCCCAACCATCACAGTTTCCATATACCTTATTTACATAGTCCCAATCATTGTGTATGACTCACAAAGACCATGGCTAGAATAACCTTATTAAATAATTCATTGCACCACACTCAGCCAGCAGGGTGCTGGTGCAGGTAACTGGAGTGGGTAGAGGGCCCTGCAAGTCCCTGGACCCCCTGTCCAGTGGCAGGGGGAAGGGGCGGGCCAAGCCAAGAGCTACAGGCTTAGGGGGCGGGGCGGTGTTGAATGCCACAGGTGTGCAGCTCCTGCTTAGTGGCTGCAGGTGAAAGCGAGCTTTAGCTGAGAATGCTGCCCATCTTAATGTGGCTGTGCTGTGCCAGCTTGGCCAGCAAGGCACAGGTGCATGTGATCGGAGGGGGCGGAGGGCATCGCAAACCATGGACCCCCAGCACTGTTGGCCCAGAGAAGAGTGAAGGGGCAGGCGTCTCCAGATGAGGGGGGTGAGCTCCTGTGTTAGGGGGCGTGGTAGTGTTGAATGCTGCCGGACTGGTGTCTGGAGCCAGAAGAGGGGATGGGTGAGAGGGTGGGAGTGCTCCTCAGGCCCTTGGAGCTCTGGTGGAGGGAGGACTGAGGTGCATGTGGTGGGTTGTGTGTGTGCACTTAACTTTTGCAGGGCTGGAAGCACTCCTGGCTACTCTGGAGGAGTGTGCAGAGTCACTCCTGCTTAGCTGCACCAGGTGGGGTGGGTTTTGGCTGGGAATGCCGTTTACTTCAGTATGTCCTAGTCTTCATGGTGCAGTGGTTAAGAGCTTGGCTACTAACCAAAAGGTTGGCACTTTGAATCCACCAGACGCTCCTTGGAAACCCTGTGGGGCAGTTCTACTCTGTCCTATAGGGTCGCTATGAGTCAGAATCGACTCAAGGGCAACAGGTTTGGTTGGTTTTTGGTTTTGTGTAGGTTTGGCTATCAGGACACTGGCAATCCGTAATTCTCTCTTTCTGCTGTTTTTAAGTTGTTTCTCCTTCCACTTGTCACTCAGTCCGGTTCTTCAGCCTTGTCTTGATGCTTAGAGTCCCTAAATTTCTATATACCCGGTTCGCTTGTTTTTTTGGGTCTTTGTTATAAGAAGGATGACACGAAGTATTTGACTACTCCGCCATCATGGCCTGCCTCCTCTTGCAGTAAGTTTAGAGTAGAAATGCATAGACTTTTTTTGTGAATATTAGCAAATCTTAAGTGATATTCCAGTATACAGGAACGAATGAACAATTTTATTATTGTAAACATCTATACATTACTACATATTAAAAAAACAAAACAAAAAAACCTGTTGCATGTTATAGAGTAGAGCTTCTCCATAGGGTTTTCTTGGCTGTATTTTTTTTTATTGTTGTAGTTTAAATGAAGTTTACATTTCAAGTTAGTTTCCCATACAAAAATTTATACATACATTGTTGTGTGACCCTAATTGCTCACCCCATACTGCGACAGCACGCTCCTCCTTTCCACCCCTGATTCCCCATGTCCATTCAACCAGCTCCTAACCATCTCTGCCTTCCCATCTCACCTCCAGACAGAAGCGGCCCCTTTGGTCTCTTGTATCTACTCGAGCTAAGAGGCACACTCCTCATGAGTATCACTTTATGTCCCACAGTCCGGCCCAATCCCTATCTGAAGAGTTGGCCTTGGAAATTGTTTTGATTCTGGGCTGATAGAGAATCCAGGGGCCACGCTTTCCAGGGTTCCTCCAGGCTCAGACCGTTAAGTCTAGTCTTCTTACTAGAATTTGAGTTCTGCACCCCACCTTTCTGCTGCTCCATCAGGGACTCTCTGTTGTGTTCCTGTCAGGGTGGTCATTGGTTGTAGCCAGGCGCCATCTAGTTCTTCTGGTCTCAGGCTGATGAAGTCTCTGGTTTATTCGGCCCTTTCTGTCTCTTTGGATGACACTTTCCTTATGTCTTTCATGTTCTTCATTCTCCTTTACTCCAGGTGGTTGGGACCAATTGATACATCTTAGATGGCCGCCTGCAATCTTTTAAGACCCCAGACGCCACTCACCAAAGTAGGATGCAGGACATTTTCTTAATAAGCTTTGTTATGCCAATTGACCTAGATGTCCCCTGAAAGCATGGTCCCCAGCCCCCTACC
>NW_004444206.1:2136939-2137931 GCF_000243295.1 Trichechus manatus latirostris
TCCATTTATATAGATCTCTTTTGGTTTCTTGCATAGTGTTTTGTAGTTTTCTTTGCATAGGTCTTTTATATCCCTGGTTAGATTTATTCCCAAGTATTTTACTTTTTTAGGGGCTATTATAAATAGTATTGTTTTCCTGATTTCCTTTTTGTCATTCTCTTTATTGGTGTCTAGGAATCCAACTGAGTTTTGTATGTTGATCTTATATCCTGCTACTCTGCTAAATCTTTCTATTAGTTCCAGTAGTTTTCTCATGGAGTCTTTTTGGTTTTGTTTGTATACTGTCATATCATCCACAAATAAGGACAGTTTTAGTTCTTCCTTACCAGTTTGAATGCCCTTTATTTTTTTTTTGCCTTATTTCTCTAGCTAGGACTTCCAGCACAATGTTAAATAGGAGGGGTGATAAAGGGCATCCTGTCTTGTTCCTGTTCTCAAGGGGAATGTTTTCAGCTTCTCTCCATTAAGAATGATGTTGGCTGTTGGTTTTGTATAGATGTCCTTTATTATGTTGAGGAATTTCCCTTCTATATCTATTTTATTGAGAGTTTTTATCAGGAATGGTTGTTGGACTTTGTCAAATGCCTTTTCTGCATCAAAAGAAATGATTGTGTGATTCTTTTATTTTATTTTATTTATGTGGTGAATTACATTGATTGATTTTCTAATGTTGAACCATCCTTTCATTCTTGGTATGAATCCCACTTGGTCGTGGTGTACTATTTTTTTGATATAATGCTGAATTCTATTGGCTAGAATTTTGAGAATTTTTGCCTATATATTCATGAGAGATATTGGCCTGTAATTTTCTTTTTTTGTGGTGTCTTTGCCTGGTTTTGGTATCAGCATTATGCTGGCTTCATAAAATGAATTTAGAAGTATCCCTCCCTTTTCTGTATTCTGAAATAGTTTGAGTAGGATTGGTGTAAGCTCTTCTCTGAATGTTTGGTAGAATTCTCCAGTGAAGCCATCTGGGCCAGAGGTTTTTTTTT
>NW_004444206.1:2139122-2141449 GCF_000243295.1 Trichechus manatus latirostris
ATTTTATCAGAGATTAATATTGCCACTCCTGCTCTTTTTTGGTAGGTTTTTCTTTTTTTTAATTATTATTGTAGTTTAGGTGAAGGTTTACAGAACAAACTAGCTTCTCATTAAACAGTACACATATTGTATTGTGACATTGGTTACCAACCCCACAACATGTGACCACTCTGCCCTTCTTGACCTTGGGTTCCCTGTAAACCAGCTTTCCTGTCTCCTCCTGCCTTCTAGTCCTTGCCCCTGGACTGGTGTGCCCCTTTAGTCTCATTTTGTTTTATGAGCCTGTCTAATCTTTGGCTGAAGGGTGAACCTCAGGAGTGACTTCATTACTGAGATAAAAGGGTATAAGGGGGCCATACTCTTGGGGTTTCTCCAGTCTCTGTCGGGCCAGTAAGTCTGGTCTTTTTTGTAAGGTAGAATTTTGTTCTACATTTTTCTCCAGCTCTGTCCAGGACCCTCTGTTGTGATCCTGGTCAGAGCAGTCAGTGATGGTAGCTGGGCACCATCTAGTTGTACTGGACTCAGACTGGTGGAGGCTGTGGTAGTTGTGGTCCATTAGTTATTTGGACTAATCTTTCCCTTGTGTCTTT
Source organism: Trichechus manatus latirostris (assembly GCF_000243295.1). NCBI lineage: Eukaryota > Metazoa > Chordata > Mammalia > Sirenia > Trichechidae > Trichechus > Trichechus manatus. The sequence goes on from NW_004444206.1 coordinate 2,139,713, forward strand.
AGTTTTCTTCATTCTCTCTTGCTCCCGATGTGGTGAGACCAGTGGAGTATCTTAGATGGCTGCTCAGAAGCTTTAAAGACTGGTAACTTTTTCTTGATATAGTTTTTCCATCTTTTTATTTTTAATAAATGTATGCCTTTGTTTCTAAGGTGTGTCTTTTGTAGACAGCATATTGATGGATCCTGTTTTTTATCCACTCTGTAACTCTCTGTCTCTTTATGGGTACATTTAGGCCATTTATGTTCAGTGTAATTATTGATAGGTGTGAGTTTATTTCTGTCATTTTTTAGTGCTTTTTATGTGGTGCTGACATTTTCTTTGTTCCTCTTACTTTCCTGTACTTTTTTTTTGTGGATATTTTTTCATTTCTTTTATTTTTGTAGATTTTGTTTTTACTGAGACTTTATGTTTTTCTGCTTTATTTTGATGAGTAGGTTTGTTAACTTTCTTTGTGGTTACCTTGAAATTTACTCTTATCTTCCTAAATTTGAACCAGTCTTTTATTGATATCACCTTGCCTTCCTCTCCATTTGAAAGTTCTATACCTACATCATTTACTCTGTCTTTTATTGTTCTGACGTTGTCATTTACAGATTAACCTTTCTGGTTCCCTGTTGTAAATCTTTTAGTTTTGATTAATCCTTGAGTTCATTAACAAGGTTGGTATCTGGCTGATGCAGTCTTACGTCCTAGATTCAGGCTGTTGTCAGATGTTTGTTCTCCAACCAAAGGGCTCCCTTTAATAATTCTGGTAAGTTCGGTTTGGTTTTTATATATTTCCTTAATTTCAGTTTATCTAGAAGTGTACTAATTTCACCATCATATTTGAGTGAGAGTTTTGCAGGATATATTATTCTTGGCTGGCAATTTTTTTCTTTCAAGGTTTTATATATGTTGTCTTCCATTGCCTTCTTGTCTGCATGCTTTCTGCCGAGTAATCCGAGCTTAGTCTTATTGTTTCCCCTCTGTATGGGACATTTTGTTTTTCTCAAGCTGCTTTTGGGATTCTTTCTTTGTCTTTGGTTTTAGTGAGTGTGATTATGATATGCCTTGGTGATTTTCTTTTGCAGTCTATCTTATATGGGGTTTGTTGAGCTTCTTGGATGGTCAGCTTTTCATCTTTCATGATAATAGGGATGTTTTCTGTCAGCAATTCTTCAATGATCCTCTCTGTGTTTTCCGTTTTCTCCCCATTCTGGAGCTCCGATCACTCATAAATGTTTGCTTTTGATTGAATCCCACCTAGTTCTCAGGGTTTCTTCATTTTTCTTCATTCTTTTCTCTGATTTTTCCTCAAACTGGTGTCCAAGTATTTTTCTTCAGTTTTGCTGATCCTGTCTTCCATTGTTTCAAACCTGTTCCTCAAACCTTCTATGACACTATCCATTTCTGAAATCTTGTTATTTATCATTTGGATTTCTAATTGCTGTTTTTGTATTATTTCTAGTTGTGGATTTATTTTGACATTTTGTTCCTGTATTAGTTTTCTGAATTCTTCCATTGTTTTGTCTGTCTTTTCCATGATTTTGTCTATTTTTTTCCTCATTTTTGTTTGCTTTTTCCTTCAACTCTTAGATACTTCTCAATATTAGAGATCTGAATTCCCTATCAGGTAGTTCCAGTGCCTTCTCTTCTACTGGAAGGTCATCTGGTGTTTTATTTTGGATGCCAACTGGAACCATCCTGTCCTTATGTTAATAATATGTTTTGATATTGTCTGCTGTCTTTGGGACATTC
>NW_004444206.1:2141980-2144422 GCF_000243295.1 Trichechus manatus latirostris
AGATAAGGAGCTAGGTTTTTAAAAAAGTCACACGTGGCTAGGTGGTCAGGAGAAAGGAATGAAAGAAATGTAGAGAGACACAAGAAATCAAGAGAAAAAAAAAAGAAAAAAGATGTCAGGTAGTTGAGAGGAAGGGAGTTAGAGAGAGACAAGAAATGAAGAAAAAGTGCCCCAAGGGAGCCCACCAGAAGCAGGTCCCCAGCCGAGTGGCACTGCATAGCCTGTCCAAAAGGACCAGAGATGGCACATGGCGCCAAGTGTTCAGGAGAAGAGTAAGGAAGGCAAGTAAAGAGAGACAAGAAACTGAGGGAAAAAAAACAATGCCCCAAGGGAGCCCACTGGAAGTGAGTCCCCATCTGAGTGGTGCTGCACAGCCCATCAAGAAGGAGTGGAGATGGCCCATGGCACCAGGTGTTCAGGAGAAGGGTAAGGAAGGAAGGTAGAGAGAGAGAAGAAATCAAGAGAAAAGAGAGAAAGATTAAAAATGAAAGAAATTGATCAAAGAAAAAAAATCCCCAAGGAAGCCCACTGGTGTGGAGGTGCGAACCGAGGAAGTGGCTCCACAGCTGCATGGCACCACACAACCCATATAGAAGGGACGGAGATGGCACACAGCACCAGCTATGCAGGAGACAGGAAAAGAAGGAAAACAGATACAAGAAACCAAGAAATGAAGAAAAACAAGAAGGAAAAAAGACAAAGAAAACAAATGCCCCCAGGGATTCTGCAGTGCGTACCAGGGAAGTGTTTCCCAAGCCAAGCGGTGCTTCACAGCCTGTCAAGGAGCAGAGATGGCATACGCAGCCAGGTGTCTGAGAGAAAGGAAGCGATGGAGGTGAGAGAGAAGAAATCAAAAGAAGCCAACAAAAGCCACAACAACAACAAAAAATGGCACTGAAGTAGCCAGCCGATGTGGGCGGGGCAAATCCAAGTGGCAAGGAGCCAGCACCTCCCTGGCCGAGCGACCACGGCCCACCAGGAAGCAGCACAGGCCTAGCAGGGGGAAGAAGGATAGGGGCTGGGAAAGCATGTATCACTGGTTACCGGGTGCTCTGTTTCCTGCTGGGAGCTCCTTGAAGCTGTCTTCTCCTTCTCCCTGTCTGCCATTTTCAGTGGCTGAGAAGTCCAAGATGGCAAATCGGTGCTGTGTTAGCTAATAGGGGACCTCCACTCTGTATATCTCCTCATTCCCTGTTCTCTATCAGTTTCTTATTCCATTCAGTGCTTGGTTGAGTTCTTTATCTCTTCATTTGACGCTTAGGGTTTCAGCATTGACGTTTGTCTCTGTTTTACTTAGCTTTTCTGATCTTTGCTATGCGGGGATGGCATGGTGCTTCTGTCTATAGAGCCATGTTGCTTGATGGAATCTTTGATCAAAATGTTCAGTAATGGTAGTAGCCAGGCACCATCCAGTTCTTCTGGTCTCATGGCAAAACAAGCAGTTGTTCATGGAGACAGCCACACATTCCATATCCTCCTCCTATTCCTGCCTCTCCTTTCTCTGTTGCTCCAAGTGAATAGACACCAATTGTTGAACCTTAGATGACCCCTTGCAAGCTTTTAAGACAGCAGACACTACACAGTGAACTAGGAGGTACATTATTAGGCCAGTTAACTGGTATGTCCCGTGAAACCATGACCCCAAACCTCCAAACCAAGGAATCAAATCCCACGAGGCATTTGTATATAAGCAGCCTCAGCAGCTACTCTTTTTTGGTCATTGTTGTAAATATATCTATCACACAACTTTTGACAATTCAACTTTTTATAGGTGTACAGCTTATTAACAACAATTACAATAATCGGCTGTGCAGCCCTGCCCTTAATAAATGAGATTTTTTCCATCACTGTTAACCCCTCTTTCCTCCCTCCCTCCACCCCTGGTGACCACTAATAAACTTTGGTCTCTATACATTTGCCCTTTTCTTGTCTTTTATATAAGTGAGGTCATACAATATTTATCCTTTTATGATTGGCTTATTCCACTCAGCATAATGTCTTCAAGCTCCATTCATGTGGTAGCATGTAACCAGACTTCATTTCTCCTACTGGCTGAGTAGTATTCCATTGTATGTATGTACCACATTTTTGTTTATTCATTCATCTGTTGAGGGGCATTTAAGCTGTTTACACCTTTTGGCTATTGTGAATAGTGCAGCAGTGAACACTGGTGTACAGGTCTCTGAGTCTCTGCTTTCAAGTCTTTTTGATATATACCTAGGAGTGGAATAGCTGGGTCATATGGTAGTTGTCTTAGGCTGGGTTCTCTAGAGAAGCAAAACCAGTAAAGCCTACAAATATATATATAGATTTATATCAAGGAAATGTCTCACGCAATTGTAGAGGCTAAAACACCCCAAGTTCACAGATCAGGGTAGAGGCCTCTCCCAGTTCATGTAGCTGCAGAAGCTGGTGAACCCAAGGTCAGCAGGTCAGAGAGGG